>NW_011967136.1:219061-238991 GCF_000949405.1 Vollenhovia emeryi
ACTACTTATTTTTATTATCTATATAAAGATAAGATGACGCTAAAATTTTATCTAGATAATCATCTATATAATTTTATTTAGATAACAGCAAACACTGCCCGAGAGAACCTTAGGCGGGACGCCATTTGTCCGGATTTTTTACATAATGTAAGATAAATAATATAAAATATAATAATACGTCATATATTTATTAACTAAAATTCATTATAACCTTTATATTTTATGTTCCTGCTTTTATGTTCCGTTGATGATTGTTCTTTCATTTTATTTTAAGAATTTTATTAGTCTAATTTAGATTAATGATTATTTAGATTTGAAAAATAGTAAAAGACTATGTTCTGTTGAATGTTCGATGTTGACTTAATAATGAATTATCTACGTGTATCTAATTTATTCAACATGCCTATTTAAAAAAATAATATGTCAAGATATATCATATATGAATAATAAACAAGAAGGGACATGTACATGCATATTACAAGGTAATCTGATATACTAATAAAAGTCCCGATTTTTTTGGTTTCTGGCTCCGGAAATGATGTCCCGAAATTAAATGTTTAAGAGTTGGTCACCCTACTCATACAGTTCTTCAAAACGCCGAGTTGTCCCACAATTACACGACTTTCAGGGTAAATTTTAAGAGACAATTCTCCCCGTGTATATTTGCAACGTTATGCTACATTGTCGACATCATAAAAGGCATCGACGTATCTTTATGTCGCTTATCAGCGACTCATGAAATTGTTGATCCGAATTTGGAAATCACCTCACTCTAAATTACATAGATATCGCGGTACAGTGAGATCAGCGAGGGGGAGTCCTGGGCGCCGAATTTTATTTCGACAATAAAAAAAACGGCTCTTTCTGGCAACCCGTTGAATCCTCGAGAAATTAATTGCGGGGCATTCTGCTCGCGCCAGGAGCTCAATCGCGGAGCCGCGTCCTACATCGTTCGGTAACCGACACCGCCAACTAATCATGTGCCGCCTCATTCTGTCAGTCGAAATAGCGGACAGAAGGATTCCTATTTGCGCCGGGCGGCGCCGGCCGGTCAAGCGGTGGGTCGAACTCGCGGATATCGGTTCCCGTCTTCCCCGTGACAGTGGTATTACAGATGCCAGTTTATTCGGCCAAATAAACGCGTACCAGCCCGCGCATACTACCGCTTACCGTCGCTCGCGTACACCGATTATTATTGGAATACGTCGGCCGCGGCGGCATTGGAAGGCGCTCGGCAATCGCGATCCCGCCGTCACATGACGGATGCTGCCGACTGTCACTTTGAAGCGTGACAACGGCCCTGACACCGACGGTAGCTCGGATCTCTGTATTCGACGATCGAATTATAAAGTTCAGCTACGACGACCCATAATTTCCTCTCGACCTGCTCGTCGACCCACTCGTAGCGATCACTCGGGTCTCGACGCTCTATAGGTGTTTCATGTTAAAAGAAAAAGACCTCGGAGGGGGGGATTAGCTGTGTCGGGAAACGAGTGTTTCAAATGCCTGGATAATTAAATGTTTTATACATACTGGGGCAATACATTACGCGTTATTTAGCATCATCCTTACTTTTTACATTTTAGGGTAGATTCCGTGTTCCATTCTCTCGATAAGTTAGTTAGCAGTTTAATCATTTTGTTGAATTAATAATAATTTTTTTATGTTCCCTTAATCTTCGCCCATTCCATTCTTACCAAATTAGCAGTTGTCATTTCAACGTGTTCTGGTTATTTTTTCAAACTGTCTTTAACTTTTTCTTTATTCTCTAACTTTCTCTAAGTACATTTTTTCACAAACTGTCAAAATTCACACGCGAGGTGAAGCTGACACGAATCTGAAGGAGAAGTGACACCGCGCATCGAGAGAACCAATCGGCATCGCGAGAAAAAGGCCTCGGCTGTTAGATGTTAACGACATTCACGCCTCTTTTTTTTTAGGGAGGGATAATTATTAATTGCGTCGTGAATTTCGAGAATGCTTGTTTATTTTCGTTGAACCAGGAGACAATGACGAATTTCCTGTGACGCAAATGTGCAATTAGACACCCGAGTCGCCGCGCGGAGCGCTGAGAGGGCAAAGTTCTCGGCGATAATGCAAAATCGCGAAAGTTGCTGACGAATAACCGGGAGCACGTTCGAGCGTTTCTACGGAAAGCCGATGAACCGTTCCCACCGGTTTATGTGTTTTTGTTATTCGCCCCGTCGGATTAAAGAGTGGTGCTCTCGTCCTGGAAAAGTTTCAGCCGACAATGTTTCCGGCGATGATTCGAGTTTGTCTTAACTTTCCCGCGAGTGGAATCTTCGATCTCTCTTCCTCGGAAAGCTCGAAGAGCTTCAACTCGGGATTCTTCCCTGAAAGTTGGTCTCATACATCTACTTTTAGGTCGCAAAACCGAGGCTTTCAACGCTGGCTGAGCTCAGGACTCTATTCGCGGATACAAAACGACTCGATAATCGCTAATGGAATCAAATTTGCCGCTAATAGCTGACAAATTGAACCCATTTTTGGGGAGAATATCGCATTAAAATTAAACGTTTGCCCTCGAAATAAGATATCCATGGCAAGGACACACGTTCTGATAATACGCGCATTTTTCGCCTAGTGTAACGTGAATTTGATGAATAATTTTCTGTAAATCCAGCGAATCGCTGCAGAAAGGCGGTCGTGAAAAGGAGAAATCGAATTCATTTCTTTTGTTCGCGCTGCAACGAGATCGGCGTCGAATAACCGACTGCGACGTCGCTTACGGATTCGAGATGCTCGCGAGGAGCGAAGAGGCGCCGTGAAATATTCGCGGATCTTTTTATCGCGACACGTCGTGAAGAATCGCGCCGGTAAAATCGCGCCGTTGCTCCACTTCCCCCGGAGTTATGTCGTGCTTCGATTAAGATCGTTACGTGCTCCTTCGGCGTCATCGGCGTCGGCGTCGGCGACCCTGGCGGGAGAGGAGATTTTTATAGGACTTGGAGGCAAGTGTCGGATAATATACGGGAATATGAATGTCGTGCCATGAGCATTTTTCTGGCGTAACGTTATATGCACTCCGACGGTATCCGCCGTTCGCCGTGTACGCTCACGTAGAGATTGTATTTCTTCCCCGGGGTGCTGCGCGCAGCCTCCGCACGCGCCTCCGCTCGCGGTCTGAGGTCGAGAGACTACAGACGCCACTTTTCAGGAAGCGGACACTTCCGACCGACCCGCCGCGAAATCGACCGAGAATCGTAATACGGGGATTATAATACCACGCAAGAAGTGACCAGGAATATATACGAAATGGGGACTATAAATAATAACTTTCTCGTAATTTCAAGCACGTCATATTTTTCGATCGCGCAACAGCCGCACTCGCGGGAATATACGAGCGCCACGCGATCGGAATTAATTCGACGAGAATTGATCCAAGTTTTTGTATTCAGTTGCAATTATTCCGGAATGGAGAGGAGGGCGCAATTGACCCGCCCAACCCTTCCGCAGATTTACTTTCGCTGCTAGAAAATTTTATCCGACACTGTCGACCTAGTTTTGTACGAGACATCACCTGTTTCTTTATATTTTCTCGGTATATAATGTTGTGAGTACCCGGAGAGAATTGTTTCTTAAAATTTATCCTGAAAATGATTCAATCGTAGGACAACGCGGCATTTCAAAGAATTTTATGAGAGTTTTTTGAAATTTTCCCATACTTTTTATTAGTAATTACACTTACAAGTAAACCTACCCAAGTGGGGACACACCGATATTAGGTGGTGAAATACCCCTTTGAAAAAAATTTGATTTTCTCTTTCGGGGCGAATATTGACGAAAGTGTAAGAGCTAGAAAATTTTTTTTTAATGAACGTGAAATGGTTTCAATAGTACTTTGAAACAACAAGCAAAAGTTTTTAATTGTTTCTTTTTCAAAATACCCCCACCACTCAACATTTTTTATTGCAATTTTGAACTTTATTATTTACGGTTGAATTCGTAATAAAATAAGTTTCAATTTGGTGCTAAAATTTTTTCAAAATTGTAATAAAAAATGTTGAGTGGTGGAGGTATTTTGAAAAAAAATTAAAAACTGTTGCTTACAGATTTAAAGTACTATTGAAACCATTCCACTTTTATTTAAAAAATGTGTCTAGCTCTTACACTTTCGTCAATATTTGCCCCAAAAAAGAAAATTAAATTTTCTTCAAAGGGCTATTTCACCACCTAAAAGTGCGTATGGGCACGTATAAAAAAATACGTGTCCCTTATTTTAAGCTGAGAAACAACATATTCAACACTCATAAAAATCGGTGTGTCCCCACTTGGGTAGGTTTACTTGTTAGTATACAGTTTACAAATAAAATTTCAATAAACTGCCATGAAGTTGTTCGAAATGCCACGTTGTCCCGCGATTACTCGATTTTCCGGGTAAATTTTAAAAGAACGTTCTCGCTCCGTGTATGTAACGGGTGTAATATTATGCTTTCGCATATAGTTTTATGTGACTTTTTGTAAAGGAACACATGATGTTTTACGACTGTACAAAATCGCCATTGGGAGTTAAGACCATTTTCCGGGCTATCGGATTATTGGGGAAAAATATTTCATCGAAATTTTATCGAAATTCCGTGTACATTATCAACATGGTACAGAACAAAGACGAGCGGTCTTTACGCGTTCTTCGTCGGCAACGAGGCCACTTTGTAGGCAAGCGGAAAGGAGGTATCTTTGAATACGGTTGCGAACGCATGTTCGCTTTGCATGTTTGGGGATACTCGCTGCGGACCTATTGCGGGAAATCGAATTTGTCGCGCTTTGTTTGTTCCTTTTACGTAAGCCGTGCGGTTGCTTTTAAGACGCCGTACGCGGTATATTGCCGCGCTCTTCCAGAAATACTCGGGCGCGCCCGCGAATCAGATTTGTACCGGCGGTGCTCGGTCGAGGGAGGAAATTTCTCGTTTTTACTGCGCCGGGAACCGTCCCCGTAGGCACCGGCTCCGCGAATTCGCAGCCGAGGACACCGTGTCCTCGTGGAACGACGTTGCACAGCGATTCCGCGGTGCGATAATTTATATGAATGTCGAGAAGAAGGGGAAGACGGCGAAATAAAACGGAGTAGAATAGAATTGGAATTAGATGGAATAAAAGGGAATAGAATTCGCTGCAGCCCTTCGACGTGCGCGCGCGCGCGCGCGTGCTGTTTGTCGATCGCATGCCATGCCCTTCTTTTTTCCCCTCTACTTCGCGAAAACGTAAATCGCACTAGCATGAATGCGTCGGGGCTTGTTAAATTTAATTACGGAACTCGAATATCTCGCGCGCGCTTTCCGAGGTGTTTACGACGTTTACAAAAACATTTGGAGTATAGTGGAAGGATTGTGTGTGTAAACGTTTGGTCTCTATGGAGCACTTTCTTTGTATTGTCAGAAGCTAACGTAAAAACAATGGCTATTGTTCCAGCGTCGGAGTATTACTAACGTCTTCGTAGCTAGAAATTATAAATTGCAATTGATGCAATTTTAAAACATTTTTCGAAAACTGAACTTTTATGACCGCGAAAGAATAACAGATATTTGATTTGTTCGCTAACTAAATTGGGCAAATATTCGGGACTCATATATTTTAGTTGCAATTTAATTAATAAAGTGCGATGGCGAGGGTTTCCGGAAAAGAGAGCTCGTTAAATTTACGGTTAAATCGATTTCAGATTCGGTAATTTGAAGGAAGTGATTTCTGAGCTACCCTGTAGACTTCAATGATAAATTGAACGTGTTGTCATGCATTATTAATTACTGCATTATCGTTGCAATAACGCACTGGGTGTCCCGTAAAATCGAAGCGGTCTTTAGCGAGGCTGGGAAATGGCCGCTTTAGCACAATATATTCTGCATTCATCTCGAGCCGGGCGCAATTATTGAGCGCATTAGCATTCTGTTTATTCTTCAGGGATGGATATTGGCATAAATGAGCGCCATAGACGCGAGTGATCAAGCGATCGGTTTTTCGTATTCAGCTCAGAGTTGGTTATTAACCGTTTTGTCGCGCGCGCGCGCGCGCGTGCCTCCATAATACTTAAACGCAAATTAGGAAATTGAATTGAAATGAGTTTGCGGCTCTTATCATTCGTCCTTTCGCGGAAGGAACGCGGTTTTCGCACATTATTGCGTAAGGGCACGTAAACTCATATCGGCGAGTATCGATGACGAGGGAAATACCGGGCGTGTCGCAAGTGCGAGACGTTATCCGACGCGTAATTTGCGCATTAACGATTGGTATGCAGTAAGCAATGGTGCAACGCGGATAATTAATTGTCACCGAACTGGATGCTTTGCAGTTACGGCGACGGCTAATTTAACTAATATAAAATTTCAAACATTACTGAATCTAATTCCACTGTAACCGGCGACATGCACAAAGGGCGTGCGCCGTATTCAATTAACAACTTTCGCCGTGCGACTCAGGTTCACCAATCGCGATCAAAAATTTCGATTGCAGCACCGAAGGCTTGCCGCGCAAACGCGGCGGAAAATAATTGCACGACGTGATATGAACATAGTACAATAATATTTTATAACACAAGTATCACCCTTTTGTTAATAAGATAATTGTATACATTATAAACGTATAATATATTTTCCGTAAAAGATATGCATTTCCTTTTGACATTCACGCGTGCGCATACGCTTTACACTGCTACTTAATTAAATAATTACTACCTCGACCGTCAGCGAGTACGTGGCCGTCGTAAAAAAAACGCGAGCATTTAAAGCAATCCAAAATTTTAATAAGCAAAGTAATTTGCATCCGTGCATATTGAAACAAGCATTCCATCCACTTTGCAAAATTCTGCTTGCTAAAAACTAAGAGGGCTGGGAGCGACGATACTGCAAAGCGTCACCGCGGCGCCGCGTATATTCGTAAAAAATTTCACGAGCCCTCCGTGGAAATTTCTTCATTAAAGCCCTATCTCAAGAACGACGTCGCGAAGATCCCCTAATTTGCCTGCGAGCGCGAACGCGACGGGCACATTCGCGGCGGCGCGTTATCATCATGCGGCCCGAAACAGCGTGCTTTTACGGCCGGTTCGCGGCGGGTGGTCGGAGGAAATGAAACCGCCCTTCGTCCACCGTGGAAATGATGAAAAACGGAGCCGAAATTGGCTTCCCGAAGTCTTCGGCGTCTTCTTCCTTCTCGTCCTCGACCCGTGACCGGTCGTATCTCTCGGGTTCCGCGGCCACAGGCCCGCTCGTGTGCGTATCGCCCGTGTAGCTCGCGAAGGTGTGTGTCGCGCCCGCTTTTGTACGGGTGTACGTGTATGCGAGTGGACTTTTTTGTTCCTCCGGGGGATTATCTGATATCAAAGGGGACGTGCACCTCGGGGACGTAGCCCACATACGGCGCCGGTCGTCGAACAAATAATAATAAACTCCGGAAGAGGCTTTGCCGGAGGATACACGGACGTCGTCCTGTCGTCGACAGCGTCGGTTCTTCCACTTTTCTCGCGCGGCTCTCCTTCCTCTCTCGGTTGCTCCTACCGTCCGTTCGCCATATTCTGTCCGCGGCTGATCCTGTCCCGTGATAGGATGGGCCTGCGTACGACACCACGAGATATGCTATCGTTGTGCAGATTAATCGAAGACACCCGTAGATACATCGGATCTTCTACTTCGTAGGCCCTTTTGTATCATTTTAATAACGCATTTCTATAACATATGCAATTTATAGGAAAAAAACAATTCTATGTCGAAGATCTGAGAATTTTTTTGAGCCTTTCATTGTGATTTTTAACTTTGAAATGTCAAAAACGCGAGGAAAGTTTCATTATTTTCATAGCTGTCTGTATGTTTTACATGTCAATGATATTTAAAATACAGGGACACGCAATGCAATAAAATTCGTCGAATCTTCAACTTCGTCGTCTCTTTTGTGTCATTTTAATAACGCATTTTTATAATATATGCAATTTATAGAGAAAAAAACAATATTTTATGTCGAAGGTCTGAGAATTTTTTTGAGCCTTTCATTTTAATTTTTAACTCTGGAATGTCAAAAACGTGAGGAAAGTTTCATTATTTTCATAGCTGTCTGTATGCTTCGCATGTCAATGATATTTAAAACACAGGGACACGCAATGCAGTAAAATTCACGCCAAGCGACAGAAATATGACCATGTTGATCAGACGTCGTTTCCGCGACCAGAATTTTTTTTAGAAATCCGCTGCGCGAATCATGAATATAAATTCGGTCGCGTCGCTCGTAAACCGCCTCGATCTCGAAATCCGATAGTGTTCGATCGATCACCGCGGGGCCGATTTGCTTCGCGTGTAAAACCCGATGCCGCTTATCGGATCAACGGGCGCGTCAATTGTCGAGCTTTCCGATCTCGCGCTTCGGACGCTCGTCTTCCGGGATCCACGGCGCGTCCACGGTGGTGGCGGAGTAAACTACGCCATTTCGCGGACCTCGGTAACCGCAGCTAGCCGGGGGAATTGGCCCAAAAGTCTGTATCTCGTCGAAAGTTCGACAGCTAGTTGGAGGAAGTCAATCCGCCGCTCTAACGAGACCATCAAAGTCATCGAACCGCTCACGGCTTCCCCGGCCTGCAGTTCAGATTAGAGGAAGAGTTGCGGTAAGAGGGTCGAGCCCTGGATACCTCCCCATACATTCGCAGACACGCGCAGACGCCTATATGAACACGTAATCTTTCGCCAAATCATTGTTCATCCGTTCGCTCGTACAAGTTGTTCTATTTTTCGCAATGTGTCGCATAACATTTTCAGAAACACGACTTGTGCGTTGAAACAAGCGACACTTTAGGAAATAATTATTTAATTTATGATATTATTTGATAATTATCTCTACTAAAATTATTAATAATTATTATTGAATAAATAAGCTGCTTGGTTACACTTCGGAAATTACTATTTTACAAGAGAGGCGAAAACCGAGGCATGCGCGAGTCAAAGATGTGACGCGTAAATTAAAAATATACACAAGCTGTCAAAACATTAAGATAGAAATTGCAACGTTATTTTTTTCTTTATTATTTTACGTTGCTAAAAAACGCGTGAATCACTCTTGGGTGGAGTGAGGATTTAGTCAGGATCCACGAAGAGATGTGAGGTAACAAAAGGATACCTCGCCTTTCTTAAAATGAAACGAATAATATGATAATGTGGAGCTTTTAGTAAACTAAAGCATACCGGCGTAATCTGTCATCCGCACAGATCCTCGTCTTCTCTATAATCCTCTGTCGCGCATTCGTTGTGTCTTTTGTGTAAATTATCATGTTATAGTCCTCCGGATATAATGATCGATAGTGCGGGCTGGTTCTAACTTTGAGATTATTGTAGAAGTCGTAGCTCTAGCGATAAATCCCACGCTTTATACAATCCTTACATATATATACTGTATTTTATTGATCCCCTCAGGGTTACAATCTTATATAAAAAATACCTTACCTACCCTGCCGGAAATAATTCTACAAAATTCTACAAAAAAATATACTACCAAAATCTAAGAAATTCTACGTAAATTTAAAAAGTGTTATAAAAATTAACATAAAAATGGATTGGAACATAGAATCCGAACACTTTTGTTAATTTTTGTAATGTTCTTAAAACTAGTAAAGTTTTGTACTAATTTGTACAAAATTGTACATTTTCATGAAATATTACTTGCAATAATTTCTTGACTTGAGAGCATTGTAATTTGTGGTACTATTTCGTAGATATTTTTACAAAAAAAAATGTTTCAACGAAGATATAAAAATTTCTACAAATTTCTATTTCAAGTCAATTTTTTGTAGTTATTTATAGAAATTCTTTCCGCTAGGGTACTATCTTACATCTACTCAATAGACTAATCACTAACCCTACAGCCCGACTGAGCTTCAGATTCGGGCCTCCACCCTGCTAACACAATACTTACATAATGGCGATTTAATTAGGATCTAAAGTTTACGGGAGTACTTTTCGTTGTTACGTGAACTGTTTCCCTTCGAATTCAGAGAAAGAGTTAGACAATCTCGAGCTCCTCTCTCTCTGCGAATAGAGTCGTATACATGTAATCGGGTCGAACTGTGCGAACGGAGCCATACATGGAATTCGTTGTAAAAAAATGTGCGATAGTAAAAGCAGAATGTAGTAAAATGCAGAAAATCTTTTCTTTTATTTCGCCACGCAAGGCGCTTTGTCTCCGACAGAGCCGCGAGACTGAAAACTGATTACGAGTCTCCGGAAGGGGAGCTTCGGTATATCTCATTTTTAAGTTTTGATATTTGCAAAGTGTAATAATAGATTCCCTGAGTGTTGCGTGTGGTTCTTTACGGGCGTCGCTTCCGCTTCAAATCCCTCGGATATGCAGTCAGAACTATTAAAACTTGCCAGTCGTCAAGTTTTATCTTATTAGGAGCGACGTCTCGGCGCGCTTTCGTGCCTCCGTTCCGGCGCAAGTTGCCTCTCGAATGTTTTATATGCGAATGTTTCGCAACGCGCAGGCAGGTACGTGTCTCCGTAAAAAATAATACGGGATCTTGCGGAGTGTCTATGCAGCTGCGAACAGTGGCGTGTGTGGAACATAACGGTAATGGCTTTGGAGTGTCGCGGTTCCGAGACACGTTGCAACACACGCGTATCCCGGTAACGCAGACACCGCTGAGACATCGTTATGGCACTCGCATACATACAGACGTATGCAATCCTCGAGAGCGAGAGCAAATTCAGCAGCGTGCACGCGGGATCGAAGTGAAATCCTCTAAAACGACCGAAGTACTCGTACGGGTTCAAATGATGTAATTACATTCTGAACGAGCCAAAATTTGTCCGTTTCAGACACAAAGAGCTGCGGAAAGCTCCCATTTTGGAGATATATATTACGCACGCAAATGTTTCTATTACGAGAAACGAATGTTTTCGCGCAATATTTCCGCGAAATAATATTATTTGAGTATTAATTAAAAAGTAACCGCGAACATCGAACGTTCTTTGTGCCCAGCGCCGATGTGATATAAATAGATATCAAGATCAGCTCTGTGCGAGTTTCATGTAATAATGGAGTTATATTTTAAACGCCATATTTTAGTAATAATATTTTATAATGATAATATTTTAAAGCTGTTGAATTTACCGTTTTAATGACCTATATATAAATTAATAATGTAGAATATCGAATATCTATCACACACGGGCGCGCGTCTGAGCAAAGTTTGGATGCGTGTCCGTTGGGAAAAACCGAACAATCCAAATATTTTTCATTTCTGCCCGACTGCGCAGATTTTCATGTAGTATTATGTTTCAACAGCGTTCCCTTGCTCTCGTGTCTGGAAAGGAAGGAGCCGAGCGCATCGCGGCGCAGCCCGATGGAACGGATTTCGATAGCGTATTTTTTTGTAATGCCCAGTAGCAAACGCATCTGTCATCAGCAATATACAGGATGGTATCATTCGGTTTTCGTGCGTTTCTCTCCAATAGATGCATTTATTTCCGCTTCCTATCGGAAACTAAATGTAACAGATGCGGATTCCGTTCTTCCTATACGGAACTCGGATAAAAGCGTTGGTATAATTCCGCAGTAAAATCAGGCTACTGATAAACAACATGTTCCAGATTAAAGAATGCAGTAAAAGCAGAGTAAAGAGATTTTATTTTTAGGGGGAAAAAAAGAGGTAGACGGGAGGACGACCGGGAGATTAACCCTCAAATTTATTAGATGTGGATGTGGTCGCTTCAGCGTTGTTGCACCTAGTTGCAATCCCTGCTAATTAAAAGAGTCAACGTTTTTATATCTTTCCCCTTTATTTGTGACACTTCTATCCGATGATGACTGATTATCGAATGATTGATTACTGAAGCACTGATAATTCGAGGTTGTCTAATTATCCCGATCTTTTCTTCTCGTGGGTCTATATTTCTCATTAATTTTCGATATGAAAAAGCGGCCCCCATTGTATGCCCGACAATGAAGCGTTTTGCAAGCATCCTCGTTAGACTATCGGCGTTTCCGGCACGCGCGATGAGATAACAAGCAATTTCGCTCAAGGAACAATCAATGCAACGGCGAGATATCGACCGGGGGCTCCTCTACCGTTATTATATCACGTCGGTTCGCCGAGACTAAAGTTCGTCAAATCGTACCCCGGGAAGTACAGCGAAATCCTCAAAGACCCTTCGAAGGGTACGCGACTTCCTCTCGCTCCTGCTCCTTATTCTACGAGCGTATTTTTCGCGCGAGAACCCTCAGCTCGGGAATCGTCGTCACCTCCGCGACAGGATGTTCGTTAGTCGGATTTCTTTCTGCGATCGTCTGGCTACTCGATTTCGGGGTATTCTTCTAGGCGCAATTCTTTTTGGGATTCTCGACAAGATACGAAATTCGTCGGTTCCGCCCGCGAGGGAAATTGGGCTGCTCAGAGCTGAGCTTCGCAGAATCTTGAAACTAAATACGTTCGACTTCCGGAAAATGCACGTATTAGACGTAGAGAAAATTGTCGTAGAAATGAACCAAAAATCGCGAAATGCCGCGAGACAAATATAAAATACGGAATTGCTTTTAAGCTATGGAAAATGTTACAAAGAGCGTTACTTAATGCCGAAGGATTGTTAATGAACAAATTAGACGATTGTAAGGGTGAAAAGTTAAGGTCGCCGAAGCTTTACTGTATCTCTTGAAAATCATTGGATAGTGTCGCAATGGTCTCACATGATTCTCTTATCGCCGCTGACTGTTCGAGAATGTCTCGGATATTGTCTCATTATCGGACTTGATTAATGGTCTCTCGCGCCTCGCGTACTTCCTCGTGGCGATTATAAGACAGGTCTTAAGGACTTTGCTCGGGGAGTTCGAATACGGAGACGAAGATTTAATCTGTCGAACTGAACTTGTCAAAGGACAAGCTCTGGCGGGACCAGAAGATAGGATTGGATCGATAAACTCGAAGGGGAATGATAACATGGACTGCCGTCTCTCATTAAGCGATCCTCGCCGGTGATAATGAAGTAGACACGGTAAACGACGAGCGAGGAGTTCATAAAGAATGATCTATCCATCGGCGACGCCCTTTAATAACGATACTTTAATTAATCACTGTAATTTTCCTAATTATTAGTAACGACGGTGAATGATGCAACTGTCGTCTGAATCTTAAAACTCGGGCCACCCCGTTTCGTCAGTCTTGCTGGGCTCGTCCCCGTGCGATTCAGACACAAAAGAAAATGGCAATAATTACAGCGAAACGCAACGAAACAAACGCCCGTCGCGATTATCACGCCAAAGCTTTCCCGCGGGTATTTTTTTTTTAATACTAAATATTCAGGTAATTTATTACAATTTTATCTTCACAGAATTTTCACGCGGCATTTGATTTATGAAGCGACTTCGGATTGGATTAAAATGCACGTAATTTTATATAGTAATGAGTATTTGATTTCGTTCGAACTTTGAACAATTATTCTATTCGACACGTTCTACGGGAATTGGGAATCCCTCCGCGTGGGAATCCTCGCTCGCAGTGAGCGCATTAATGCAGATTAGATGCGTGAGCTCTTCCGAAATTCCACTGCGCTCTCGACGCCGCCCGAATGAAAAATCATGAATGAAAAATCCATCCGAGAGACAGTCGCAATCTTCCCCGTCATCAGGATCTTCCTTCAGCGCGCGCTGAATCGAGATCCGGTTTCAAATTCGCTCAGACGTCGTCCCTCAAGCTGCGACCGGTCGAAGGATTTATCCGAGAGGATCGGCGCTTCCTGCCGCCTCATCAGCAGCCCTACGCCGGCATCGCGCGACCCACCTTGTCCCGAGACCTCCCCATCTCCGGCCGCATAACGCAGTCGTCTGTGACTGTGCGAAGTTACAACGCCATTCTTATTTGCCAGAGCGCGACGGGCAGTCGCGAAGTTCGAATGCGAACACGGTTGGCAAGTTCGGCGTGGCGTGTTGCATCCTGAAAGTTAGATAAGCGAAAGACGACTGATGCTGGGGACCAGCTGGGACATCCCCGGCCCAAACGGGATGTACTTTGCTATCGGCCGGCCAACTCCCGCCACCCGAAACAGCCGGTCAATTTGAATGCGGGTGAGAAATAAGAGCGACGAAACGAGTGGCGAAATGCGCGATTAAGACCATTCTACTGCGCCAGGAGCAATTGGGAGACACAAATATGCCGAATCGTTAAACGTCTGTTTATTCTCTGTAGAGTTCGGCCGGGAAGAAGATCGCGCATCGCAATTGGACGGGTTTTTCAAATGGCGATGTAAAAATGTAAAAATTCTTTCGCCCTAAAATTCCACCCGGAAATTGTGTGCCCGGGAAGTTTCATCGTAGAGAAACTATAGGGGTTAGCTAGATTTACGTGAAAAGTATCAATATTTAATATCGACGGTAAAATATCAAACAAAATCTGAAGCGTTTAATATCCTTCCGTTTCCATTAAGTGTGCAGAATCCTATTAGTAGTATAACGGCATTTCTTTGTAATCACCAGAACGAGAGCTTTACTTTAACGAAGTTTGATCGAAAATCAATACTCGGCGTAACGAAATTCCTATAATAAAATCAAGTTAGAGATACGAGATTTGTCATAATAAAATCTTAACGCAAATTGGAATTGGCACAAATAATCCGTATAGTTTAGGCAGTTCAGCGAGACACCTTTTTTTTGGTTTCCCCGTAATATTAAAGAAGGAAAATGATTTTTGAAAATTGAGGTGATCCGCGTGTAATTCAACTTTTTCTGCGTTTAAAATTTGTGAAAAGGAATACGCGTATACGTGTATAAGTCTGCGCGGTGTGCATAGAATTTAAATTCGACATACAATGAAATTAGTAACATAACAAGTTAGTTGGAAAGCATAAATATACTACATCGCAAAAGTTATAATTAATATCTTAAATGTGGACAATTTTTATCTAAAACACCGTGATATTAAATTTTCACTTAAATAGCGCAGAGTACAGGCTGTACCAAGCTGTATTTATAAAGTAACAGCATTCCAGGGCAGATTTTTAACCCACTGAGGCTTCCCTGCTTAGCGAGAGACATCCGTGATTAGTGGAATCACAAGCCGCGCCGGAAGGACGGGGCTTTCAGCGAGCTTTCGTAGCGTTTTCGTACGGCGACGATATTTACATATGTACACACGGGCGGTACACACGGGCTGGGCCAGAAAGACGAATCGGGACGCGCGGTCTCGAAGGTACGGACCCAAAAAGAACCCGGGGCGATGCCTAACGAGCTTCCTGCAGTCTGGGGACGTCTATGAACGGCATTCAGACGCGGGTCTCAACGGGCGAACGAAGAGCCCGGGGACCGACGTTGACAATCGGCGACCGTGGCCATTGTCTCAAGGCGCGTTTCCGCCGCGCGGTCTTTTTCGGACGCGCTTCAATAATAGTGATCGCTCGTTTTTTTCCCCCTCGAAATTTCACCCTCGGTCTTTCGCGGTGCGCGAGAATAGCCTGAGTATGATTATTAATTTGAGATCGAGGCGTTCTCATAAATCGATAGATATTTTTGTCCAACAACAAGAGACATACGTCTTGTCTCGTTGTAAATGACTGGACTTTCACAATGAACACGTCTCGTGACCATATTACGCCACTTCTTGTGCGCATTTAACGATCGTATAATTAGTATTTTTATCGCATTGATTGGGAATATTTTTTGCGAAAATAGCCCGAGAATGATTATTAGTTTTTAGTCAGGACATCTCGGCAAGTCGATAAGTCGATAGATATTTTAGTCCAAGAGACATACGTCTCGTTGCAAATGATTAGACTTACATAATTAATATCGCCTGGCGACCGTATTACATCACTTCATACATTTACTAATTCCGTTACTAGAGGAAAGTCTTCTATTATGAGCTAGACTTCTAATATAAGATAGCACGTTTGCAACGTCCACAATCACTAGCAACGCTTTCTTCGCGACGGTTACACGATCTAACAATGCATTTTCCACTAAACAGATTTCAGTTTAAAACTGGCGCCACGCTATGCGCAATTTGTAACGCGCGATTCGTGATTCGCAGAAATTCGTTGGACATTTGTTATTGCTTACCACACTATTCGGGATTCGCAGTTATTCGTAATTTGTCGTCTCATTTGTATTAACTTGGACAACTTTCAACTTTTACCTGTCATTACAGGACTTGTATAATGTTATAAGTCACGTTTCAATATCAGTCAAGAATCGATGAATTTTTCCTCCACATGTGGATTCGTCATTCGTGTATTCACGAATCGCGCATAGTGTGGCGCTAGCTTGCAGGCGATAAATCCACGATGGAACCAACAAATGTTGTTTATTAATTTAGCAGAAACCTCGCTATCTTATATCAGGAACATATCTCATAATAGGGCATTTTCCTCTATTTCTATCGCACTGACCATGTTGGAAATGTTCCTAATTTCGCGAATGTCTCAATTTGTCGTGACAATGCCTGGTTTTTTTTTCTTTTCATCACGCAACGCTTTATTTAACGGTTGCGGCTTTAATTGCGCAACGTGCATTATGCGAAGTTAGCACCGGTAATATATGGGGAAGCGGCACCCTAAAGCCATCAAGAACGGCCATTCTTCGCGCAAATAATGGGGAACATTTCGATTTGCGTTATTACGAAGTTGTATCCTTGAGGATACGAGTTATCGGCGGAGTTTATTGCGATCGCAGCACCGGGCTCCGCCGCGCTGTGGAAGAATCAATAACGGGGTACAATTGAGTCCTGAGAAATAATAAAAACGTATAACGCATTCTGGACGGTTACTCGAGGCGGTCGCGCCCGCGGCCATTGCAAAATTAATTCTCATGCACCCCGCGTTTTCCACTATCGCCCGCGTCGTCCGCGCTCGCGTGCGCACACATACGATTATCCTTCGTGCTCCGCTCTTCTAGGATTGAGGCAATTTTACGTCTATAATACAGCTATTAAATCGTACCCCGCGTGTTATACGTTGTCGGCATAAAAAGGAATAATAATATTGAATAATCAGCGCAAATGAGTCATCGTTAAACTCATAATGACACTCATGTTATAAGGGGCATTTAGATCTGGACGTGCACGCACAGAAACAATTTTCCGGATCCAATGCTATTGCACTTGAATGTATCATAAAATAGGATCGAAATAGCGCCAATCATCTTTATTATAGAGAAAGGAATATTTTAATCTTAATTGAAAAATTCTAAAATCCAGAATAAAACGATCCCGAGCAGCACAGTGCATTGGCTAAACGTTGGCTCAAGACAACCAAATATTGGGCCAATGTTTAACCAATCTTTGTTCAATGCACTGTGCTACCAGGGATAGTATGTATCGTCTTTTGGCGAATATCGCGGTGCCAACTTCGTGCGTTGTAAGATGGAGGGAAATTTTATTCTAAACGCAAGAATATATAAACTTACATTTATATAAGTTACTCTTGTCTCAGTATAGCAAGTCGATCTTCTTTTAATTCAATGGAGAAGAATATGAATTATTGATTTTATTTTGATACTGTCTTATTTTTATACTAAATGAGGCTGTGAGAAATATAAATGCGTCCAGAATAATTTTTGTCTCGGTAACAGAAATCCTTTCTGAGAGTGTGGAGTCGTCGAAACCGCGCGCGACAAGAAACGCGATGCGTTAAGTCACGGTACGGCACGCGAGATACGCGCAGCCGAATCTCGAGCGGTTCGAGTTTATTTAACGATCGAATAAGCGTATATTCTCGGCGCACTTATTGTTCCATGAAATTAACGCCCGGTGCCCCATGGCGTAGCGCAAGAAACGCACGCATGCGAGTAATGGCTTTGAAGAGTCCACGGGACTCTCTGCGGACCCCTTTTTCTCCTCGGAACACGCCGCTTTATCGCGCCGATCTAAAATTACCAGAAATTATGCAGAGCGCGAGCCATCTGTAAAACGGCGCGCCGCATTGTTTGCGCGTAAAGGCCGCGTGAGTGGAAATATTATTTTTAATCGCCGCACACATCGCCACGTAACGCGGCGCGAAACAATACCCGGGGAGGAAGAGAGGTCCGTCGCAGCGCGCGGTGCAACGCTCGCAGCGGTGAAATACATTCCATCCGAATAAAACGTAAACACGAATTACGGCGCGATTGATTGATTTAACGGTGCTCTTTAATAGTAATTAATCGGTAATTTATCGCTTTCCAGTCGATTTGCGTGAATTATTCCACGCAATCGTACATTGTAAATACTGCTCTTGGCATGCAAACTGCGTGCCGAAAGAAATATTTAATGTCGCTCAACGTTTGCGGTGAAACGTAACAGTAAGGTTCCGACCAATCGCGTGGCTCGATTCGCTTGCGGACGGCAACGCGATTGGTCAAAACCTTACTGTTACGTTTTACGAAAAGTGTGCGTGAGGGCCTTAAGTCGCAAGAAATCGGTCAACGACGGTCGATTATTCTCCTCATATTCGCGGCTGTGATTGGTCGATTTCTTGCGACTTGCTGCGTCCATCGTAGAACCAGCCTAAACGTTTCGAGAAGTGTGCGTTCACCGTGCGGCACGAAAGAAGATGCGTGAAACGTAATTTCCGCTCAGAAAAAAGGTGGCCGAGTGCAATATTTACGAGCCAAAGTATTCGAATGATTTATCAGAAACGTATTGGCCCTGGAGGAACGCGATAGATTAATGGTGTGCTTTCGTTATTTCGTAAACAGCGACGTTTCTCTGTTTTGAAAATCGTTATCCAGAAATTTGCGTACTCTTGATTATCTCACACATCGATATCTCTGACGTCGGTGTACGTATACGAGGTGAACAAAGTGTACCCCGTTGCGTGTGATATTTGCGATTATAGAAAATGCCCTGTTGTGCCAAGGGTGCAGGGCGAGCTGCGCGCGACAATGCGCGAGCCTGATATCATTTTATATCGCGTAATCATGGCGCGGCGTGAACGCCGTATCATCGGCATTCGGCGCGGACACGTGAATACGCGCTTGATTACCCATTTGCATTTTTGATTGTACGACTGTAAATCAATTTAAAGCCGTGCTTCCGCGCTGACAGCACTCACGTCGTAATTTAGCGCGCGCGCCATCGCACGCATTTCGTCCGCGATTGTCCGAGGACGTTATCCTCCGTTAAACATCGATATTTAAGGTGAACGGCCTGTTGCGCGTTAATCCGTCGCGCTAACGATATTCTGAAATAAATTTCAACCGTTGCTAAACGGCCGTTGGTTGGCATCAATCACAAGTATAACGAATATTTTAATAACAAGAAAATACACGGGAAGACCGGCTAAGGCAAAAATAACTAAAATTAAAAACATTGCCGTACAAATAGTAGGAGCATCTACATTGTTTTGTGCTGCAAGTGGGGACGCACCGATTTTGATGAGTGTTGAATATGTTGTTTCTCAGCTGAAAATAAGGGACACGTATTTTTTTATACGTGCCCATACGCGCTTTTAGGTGGTGAAATACCCGAGGGGGAAACCGCAGACCAAAATCATGTACACCAATGCCTACCAATGCCCAGTGGGCATTACTTTATCTTATTATCTTCTTTTATCTTATTGTATCTTATCTTATCTTATTTTATCTTTATAATGTCCCAGCAAGACGTAATGCCCAAAAAATGCCCTAGTAATGCCCAGTAATGCCGCAAATCTGTACACCACAATGCCCTCAGCGGTTTCCCCCTCGGAAATACCCCTTTGAAGAAAAATTGATTTTCTCTTTTGGGGCGAATATTGACGAAAATACGTGTCCCTTATTTTAAGTTAAAAAACAACATATTCAACGCACATCAAAATCGATGTGTCCCCACTTGGGTAGGTTTACTTGTAAGTTTGCTGCACAAAACGCATATAGTTGTCTCCACTACTCATCGTACCAATGTGGGTATGACAACCACAGATATAGCTGTCCTAAATATTACTATTTATTGACGTTGTGCCAACCTATATAGCACGCATGTCTAAAAGGCATCTTTAAGACGTCT
>NW_011967136.1:240769-260113 GCF_000949405.1 Vollenhovia emeryi
TCCAGCATCCCCTTAAGTCGTTTTTCAGACATGCGTGCTGTACGGGAACCCTAATTAAACATGTGGTAACCATATCGGTCTCTCCGTTCTTCATATATTAAGAATATTAAGAACGTTTAGCACATCTTTATAAATGTATAGCATCCTGTACGAAGCACTGTTTTTTTATTAGATATCCGAGTAATAAATGGCTGCTGGACACGTTTCTCTTTACGCGTAACTCACGAATCATGTAGAGTTTTAGATGCCCTACTAGGTATCATTGTATCTTGTCAATTGTGGTTTTCGCATTAAAATGCGATCCAATATTTTGACTGCAGTATTGCAAATTGCCTGGTTGAATGTGGCGAGAAGAAAAGCAATATCGCTGCGGTCCTGTCGGCCGCTTTTATTTGCAGCGGAATGCACTTTCGTGTATCGTAAAATATATATCTTCAACGTTCGGCCTTTCTGAGACATTTCAGAATATTACATTAGCAGCGGTTAGAAGAGAATCTCATTGAAATGCCGAAGCGTAGCATAAACGTAGCAAAATACCGCGATGTGCTTTCTCGCTATTAAAGCTGAAATAATATTTACGCAGTTCTTGTTCATGATACCTAATTACTCGGAATATTAAACACAAAATATCAAGAGAATGTTACGAAGCGAAATAATTTTCCGATGATGAGATACCCGAATAAAAATATATGACGCAAAACTTATAAATTACTGTTTATTTACAGCGCTTACTATAATGTTTTCATAGATTGGAAGCACTTTGCTTAAAATTTTTCGTACCGTATGTGAGTCTCGACATCACAAAAAAAAAAGTAAAAGAATTGTTCGTCGATATCAATTTTCTGTCCGCTTTCCTGTAGCAGATTTTACTGCTAAGCAGATGGAAAAGCGGACAAAGCGAGGAAAAGACTCGCGTGTAGCGGTGCGATTGTGAAAGTGTGGACTATCGGACTATGGAATCGAATGAAGAGACGTATCGACGAGAGAAAATAAAAGAGAGAAAGGCAGAGAGGGTGAGAGTAACGGTCGAGGGAAGCGCAAATATCAGGAAACGAAAAAGCGCCCGATCGAGAAATGAAAAATTGAAGATGCGTCGACGGGGAAGAAGATGACAGCGAAAATTCGTGGGGAAAATTCGAGAATGACGTATCAAAGACTCGAAAGAGAGGACGACGCCGAAGAAACCGAAGCGCGGAGCACGAAATGGAAAACGTTGAAAATTACAAAAGAGGGACAAAGCGTAAGAGAATAAAGGATGCGGGGGATAAAAACGTGCGCGGTGCAGTTAACGTTTACACGTAGTTGTTTGACTTTTAATTCTCGAACGCGATTTTCGTATTACACGAATAAAGCCCAGGCCCGGCCGGTCATATTTAGCGTTAAACGCGAATGCGAAGTAAAGGATAAGTAACGCGACGGGCAGGGGTTTAAAAAAAAAGTAGCGGGGCGAAATTCGAGGATAAAAGCGGGGTGGAGTGTAACGCGATGAAAGAATGGAAATCCACTCGCTTGACTACGAATCCCTAGCAAAAAAGGGGTAAAAACGCGGAGTAATAAAGCGAACGGTCAGCAACGGACAAAGCCGCCTATCTCAAACTCGTACGAAAATTACTCGCGTAAAATTAAATTGTAGAAATTATTAGTGATCTCTTCTAGGTTTGAAATAGAAAAAAAAACACGCGAAAGTGCATTGCGCGAAATAAGTGAAAGTATTAGTGTAGAAGTAAAATGGGAAGGCAGATGAGAGAGAGAGAGAACGGTAATAACAAAGCAGCTAGTAGGGGAAAAATACGAAGTAATAGAGAGAGAGAGAGAGAGAGAGAGAGAGAGAGAGAGAGAGAGAGAGAGAGAGAGGACGCAAAACGACTGTTTTTATCTCATAAGAGCACATAGGATGCGACTTGCTGTACATCTTAATATAATCACCGAGCATAAAGCCATATCAAAAGCAGTATGTGGAAAATTGGTTACAGGTAATTGAATGGTTTTACGGGGCCGCGCGCTATTTCGAGATGGGTCTCGCTATGGTTACTGTAACATGCGCCGTGGTAACGGTAGATATATTTATTTGTAACGCGACGCTTAATTGTAACGAGAAATGCGAACTCGACCGGGGAAGAGAGCGTTGGCATTAAGGCTAATATACATTTTGATACGCGTTATCTTGAAAATGAGACAGTTATTTAACACATTGGGGAAACGGAATGATCGAAAAATATTTAACCGTGTTGCGACATTATTTATTTTAAATCATCGAATAATTAGATTTTTCTTGATGAATTTTTAACCTTGTTTCTTTCTTTCTCAACGTCTTTATATCTAAATTATGATGTAATTAAGAGCAATCGATTTAGAGTGTCCTGATACGCGCACCTGATTGCGCCCGTCGAGGATCCTTCTGGTTTTCGAATATGAATACGTTCTTGGCACAACTAAATAACCAATTGCATTAACATCCAGCACGGTGAGCGCGGTTAATCAAGCATTCTCTTTTCATCTGCAGCTTGGCATTAAAGCGGAAAGGGAATAGGAAACAACGGTGTCAATCCCAGACTAACTTAAGTAATCCTAAATTAATCCTAAATTAGTTATAACTCATTTGGAAATCTCCCGGTTTTGAATAAGCGCTGTATCAGTGGTACATCTATTCATCGATTGATCCTGGCGTGGCATCGCGCTAGTTAATTAACTAAATGTTCTCACAATTAGCTAAATGCCCTCCCCCTGTTCGCACGAGGAATAAAATGCTACAGCTAAAAAGGGACCTTTTTAATTTTACTGCGAACGTTTTACGTTCGGCATCAAGATAAACGGTATTACAACGCGCGTACAAAATACCGTCGCGCACATCCGCACCGACTCAAGCCGTTTGAAATCAACTATATTCGATTAAAAACTTTTCAGCTTTGTACAACTCCTCCCGCGAGAGCTATCGATAGCAACATAACTAGCGAGGAGGGGTTTAATTAACACGGAGATCAGGTCGGGCAGTCGAATTGGAAATTACTGGCGCGGAGTCGCGGGTAAGGTTAATCCCCGGAAAGCCCTCGGCTCACCCCGCGAGCGAGAGTCGGGGGTTGAGATAGGGAGAAGGGGTTGAGATAAAACGAGGCGACTCTCCACGGTTCGAGACGCTCCGAATTTATACCTAGGTTGTAGCGATTTCGAATGTGCCGTGGCGACCGCCGCCTGATTCGCGTCTGTGGCAGCGATGGCGGCTTTAAATATGCCGGCGGAATCCGTCACCGCGCGCTCCATCGGAAATGCGGATGCGCCGCGTACGTGCTGATACTTTGGACAGTTTAGACGAACTCGTCGAGGGGCGCGAATGTTCGCCGCGAGTTGAAGATTTATGACCCCGATGATCTATGTGCGGTAACATCAAGCTGATTGATAGGGGAGAATCGACATTTTATTTTATTTCTACTCGTCGGACAGACGCGGTGCTTAAATTGCGGAGAACGTGCTCCGCGAGATTTTCTCGAGCAAACGTCTGAGAAAATACGGCCGAGTGGAATGCATTTAATAAATTATATTCAAAGATTTAACAAGGTGAATTTAACGTATCGACAAATTCTTTAAGACACGAAGAGTATTTTAAATACCGCGAGACGCACGGTGTATTCACGGGTTTGTGTAATGTAATTAAGGTACGAAAAATTAATCAAGATCTTTCATTCCTGCTGAAAATACAAAGGGCGACATTTAGCGATGCTACATACGGCGCAACGTTCGCTTTTTCAAGCGATTAAATTTTATGACCGACAGCTGGCTCGCCGAAAGTAAAAATTTTAGTCGGATAAACCACAAAGCTTTACCGCGGTTTGAAATGCAAGGCTTTCGGTGGCGAGAGATTCGCGTGCACGCGCCGTCGTACGCGCGTCACGCGCGTTCGAAAATATTGGGCGTGCGGTGAAGGTGCAGTCCGACCTAAATACCAGGTAGAACCGAAATTTCCGGATTAAATTTTTCGCCGGCGGATTGAGGTTTCGCGTTCGCAATTATTGAAGAACGGCATACTTAGTTTTTGCCGCTACGTGCATTACCGACGAAAGAGAGAGAAAGAGAGAGAGAGAGATTTTTAGGTCGCATGAAAGAATAACGCGCGTTCCAGACTCTGCAGAAATGTGAATCTCTCTCTCTCTAATTATCATCTATTTAATTCAGAATGTTATAAAATATCGTACGACATCGTGGCGTAAGAGAGCGCTAATACTTAACGGTATCGCGCACCAAATCTTTGGATTCGTGTAAAATTCCGCGCGGAAGTGCCGTGGTGGAAAATGTACGAAGCAAATAGGATTTGAGCTACGCTGTTGTGCAAATGATTATCGTTAATAATCGCGATTAATCACGATAGCTTTAGAGCCGCGCGCAAATGGTGTTTGCCGTTTGAACGCGTGCGTATAAATAATCTTGCTCAATGCGGGCTTGCTTTCTGTTCTCGCAGGTCAGCATGAGCAGGAAAGAGTTCTTAGCGACACACGGAACGGAGAGCTAAGAACGCATGCCTAAATTAGCCCGGGAAGCGGATAACTTGCTGGTAAGCGGCTAACGGGTCACTTCTAGGGGATAATAGGTAAGTTCAGAGCGTAAGCGCCTCGAGTATCTGCACTGCGGAGAGAGGAGATCTCGGGGAGTAGGATTTAAATATCATTTGAAACGTTGGGCGAGCGTAACCATCATTCTAATGAGAAACCTTCCGCGCCAGTCGCGCGCGCGACAGCTTAAAAATCTCGCGGACGCTCGACTAATTAGTTATCGACCGGCAAATCGCGCTCCCACGCTCGTCGATTGCTTCGCTGGCTCGAAAAACGAGACGTCGTTATCGAGCTCTCGCGTTGCGGAATGTAATTTCAAGAGTTTAATAAAGCAACAGGGGGGGGGGGAGAGGAGAGCACTCGGGACACACGCTCGCAATTTGCGAGTTCGCATAATCGATGTATCGCCGCTGGTCATATTGGAGGGATCTTGTTGCAGCGTGTGCGTTATCGCGAAGCCGTTTGCTCGCTCGCTCGCTCGCTCGTTACAGGCGTATTAACTGTATATTCATGCGTTACAGAGTACTCTAATATAGTCTAGAACTAGCGGTATCGAGATACCTATCTATTTGAGACGCGATCTGTATGCGAAATTGCGCATACAGACCGGCTATCCGCGAGAAGGCGGAATCTTTAACTAGCTGTTAATTAAAACTCAGCGTCTAAAATCCACAATTGAAATTGGCCTCTCGGCGGGCACGGCTGGACAACGAATACGCGCGCGCGCCTCGTTGGCGCAATAAATGAATTGTATAATCGCGCCGGGGGTATCGGCGATAATCGCGTTTACTCCCAGCCGCCCCGATATTTCGTGGGTTATCCGGTTTTAACTGCCGCGCATGCACGCGCACATAAACGCTGTACAAGCACCTCGCCGCAATTCGACATACACGCCGGAGTGAGTTTTGCCTGTTGTGGGCTAGCTCGTACGTACACATTTGCTGTGTGCGAGAGGGAGGCAGGGAGAGGTACAGATACGCACGCAGGCTAAATGCATCCCTCACCGGGATGAGGCGGGATGAAAGCGGTGCTCGCGGAGTCGACGATAAAGAGCGCCGAAGGGTTGGAAAAGGGAGCGCGGGAGCCAACTTTGCAGACAGTTTAAACCCCGCGCCGCGCCGCGCCGCGCCGGAAATCCGCCCACTCTGCACACGGCCCGCGAATCCGTGCGGTATACTACTTGACCGTTCGAGTGAGGTCTGAATAGCGAATATCGAAGATATTCGCGTGGAAAGTTTCGCCTGCGCGCTTCAATGAGGCCACGTGCGTTATGGGGTACAAAGTTAGCGAGCGCTGCGATGAGAGGACCCTTGGATAAAGGGGGATGTCTACCTTTATACGAACTCCGGAGCAAGACGATGGTGTAACGTATCACGGACTCCCGACGAATTAGTGTGCGTGAATAGAAATTGATTTCTCATTAACGGAGATACGAAAAGTCTCTTATAAATCTCTCCTTTTTCGTTGAACGCGTAAATATCAGCTCGCGGTTGTATCACGATACGCTCTTAAATATACTTAACATTTTTGGACGCGGAATCTTGTCACCAGAGAAGTAGCATTAATAATATCTCTTATACCTTCCGTATTTCAATTTGTAATATTAAATTTGACTCAACAGTCGCCACTGCTTCCACTCAATATGTCATTAATTTAATTAAACACCGGAGTTGAGGAAACCCACAAAGTGGGTTGAATGAAAAAATGCACTTGTTCTTTTGCTTATATTTTGTGTTAAAATAATAAATGTTTGGGAAATAAGATAGTCAATGTGGAGCAGGATGCAGGTAGCTCAATGGTTTTACATAATGTGTGAGTTTATATATCGCTTTTCCGTCCTGCGCGCCGTTACTTTCGGTCGTGCAACACAGTTTTGTTAGGTGAAACATTGTCGTCGGTAAATTTATTTGTCCAGTATATGCCGCTATCGCAATAAATTGCAATAAATTTTGCTGCACGCGATAGATAAAAGTAACGACACGTTGAGTAGGAGCAGTGACCACTCGTTGAGTCAAATTTGCAAAAAGTGCCGGAGATGATCCCCGTTCCGTTTACATTCGTCCTTCGGATATCGTTCGCCACTTGTTTGTTACAATATTACATAAATTGGCCGAGTGTATCCGCGGTGTCGTGATTGAGTGGATAATGCGAAGACTGAAATATGCTGCCCACATTTAATATGCGCGCATAATTAATGGCTATCCCAGCCGAACGAAATTTCGCTCAAGTATCGACGAGTTCGGGACCGATAATACCATGAGAGTACACCAAATAGAGATTTTAATGGCTTTCGATTTAGTTCATGCTCTTCGATCTCTCCGCCGCCGTGGAAAATACGATTTATCAATTTTCATCAGTGTGCATCAAGGGGCCTGTCGTATTTGGCAATGGGTGCACAAATTTTAGGCAATAAACGGCATTAACGGGACAATAACTTCGGCAATATTGGAAAACGAGGTTTGCTTAACAAAAAAATTTCACAATTCTGAAAAAAAAGATATAAAGGCAATGAAAGCCAGTCACGTATTTAAAATAAGAAGAGAAATCAAATAATAAATTAACATATGTAGTTAAAGATTTCACAATTCTGTTCTAAACGAAATAGGTAAAGTCTCCTATTATGAAATAGGCTCCCAATATAGGACAGCGGAGTTCCTGCTTAATTAATAGGTATCGTCTGTTGGTTCCATCATGAATTTATTGCCTTTGGAGTAAAATCTGTTTAGTGGAAAACCGATTGTTAGATCGTGTAGTCGTTGCGAAAAAAGATTTCTGATTGAATTTGCACGGTGAAAACCTGCTATCTCGTATTATTAAGAATTCAATCTCGTTATGGAGGACTTTCCTCTACAGATCTACATAGATGTAGGTGTGTATGTAGGAAATAAAGGTAATAACTGCAGAAATTTATTGCCATTTTCGGACATAGATGTGCACTTTTTTGAGGCGCGATAAACCCCTCGGTGTGCATCGGTGTGCATCGTGAAAATCTGATCGGTGAAGGAGGATATTTCACACGAGGCTTCCTCTTAACGCAAAGTACTTTCACACAACATATTCTACGTGGCTAAAAATGCGCGTGCCTTCAGTTTTGTTCGCTCAATTGCATTTGCATCTGTTATCTCTGGGAAAATTGTTTGTGGAAAATGTTTGGATAATTCCGAGACGTCCCGTGCACAAATTCATTATCGCGCTCGGCCGCGCGTTCGCGACAGTTTTGAAATTCGTAAAAATTATGATGGCCATGGATTATCGCGGGCGACAGCGCGCTGATCGACGAATTGCCGGCAAATTGAGTTCGGCCGACACGTTTTCGGGCCGCAATATTATTACGGCCCGGTCGAACTGACTGGTTTTATTGTCCGCATTAACTGCAGCGGATTTCCGGCCGACGAAGGGTAGCACCGGGAGAACGAAATAATTACCGGTATCACGCATATTTACAGCGCGCGTAAGGGCCGATGGGTTTTAACCGAAATGCGATTTTGCGCCGCGTATTTTCATCAATTTCGCGCGCATTCGAGCTGCTCGGCGGTGTGTAATAGCGTGATTGAATATCTATCGATTTATCATATAACAAAGCAGTCCCTCATGAGTTTCGAAAAAGGCAGTCACGGAATTAAATGGTATAACGAATGTCCGTTGGCTTATCGCCGGATATGTTTACAAACGGTTTTTAATTCCGGGATAATTTATAAAAATGCGAGGAATGAAGAGGTTTTGCAAAATACATTTTAAATCAAAATGAATGCGCATATCTCTCTCGTTCAAAAAGAAAAGAGAAAAACAACCCACATAGGCCCACACGTTCGTCGTATCGCAAATAACGTAACAGATGCCAATGTCGATAATAAACGCACGGTTACGATGAACACCGCTAAATTACGCTAAATTTCTTGCGGCAGCGAGACCGCTGTCAACGTTTTAATATTAGCCGTATATTTACGGCCGTACGTCGTGCGATCACGGGATTATTGTCAAAATTAAATTCCTACGGCAATAGGATATCAGTAACATTCTCACTTTTCCATTGGCAACCGCGGTATTATTGCCGGAATGAAATTTCGGCGATAATGTAATATCGGTAATATTCTCGCACTTTTCCGTCATGCACGACCGCAGATTATTATTCGGAATTAAATTTCGCCGAGTCGCTGCGCAGTCGTCGCGATACGTGCGGCTCGTCGATGGCAATCACGCATCTCGATAATATTAGAGATCCCGCGATTGATCGCGCGAACGGACGCATCGATATGCGCTGCGATTTGATTCCATATAAATTCCCTCTACTCCCGGCGCTTATCGATTCGTCGGCCAAGTAAAAAGCACAATGCGTACCGAGGGAGAAGGGGTTGTCTACTTTTACATTATTTTCTCGTCACTGAAATGAGGGTAGTGCCGCGCGACTTCCACTTGAAACATACCTCGGTTCGTGTCTTGACACTTTTAAGTATTTAATAGAATTCGTTTATCGCGATGCATCTTGCGCGAATGCAACTGCAATATTGCAGACGTAAAGAAGAAGAGGGACACAGAAAGGGAGAAAGAGAAACGATTTTTATTTAATTTATTTTATTTTATTTAACTATAAATTACAATGGTGTGCGTGCACATTAATTTTTCTTCTTCTTCTTCCTCTTAAATTAGGCCTGAAGCCTTTTTTTCCGATTAATTCGTCTCTTGCGATTGACATTAATTTTTAACGGCGTTTAATGAATAAAATATCCCGCACTGGAGTTTCTACGCGTACGGAAAAAAATCTTGCGCAAACCTGGATAAACGTCAGCTTTGCGGAGTATTTCGAATGTATGATTGTAAAAATACGTACCAATTTCACGTAATATGTTAGTCAAACACGTTAACGGCGGAGTCTCCGTAAGTTTACGCCGCGCCGTCGATGTCCTGTACGGGAAACTCCGCCGTCCTATAATTGAAGTTCGCCGACATGTACGGTAGCTAACGAGCACGTGGTTGCACTTTCCGGTCGTTCCTATCGCGTGACCCTTTCCGAACGCGTCGGCGATAACGACAAATACAAAACCTAACGGGCGCTATCGATAGCGTCAACGTCTCCCTGGCATTGTCCTCGGACACCGCAACCTTTTGACTTCGATGGACCTATGCTCTCCGGCATGACCCAAGATAACCCTTTCATCTGAATACGTTCCGCGGACTTTTGTGCGGAGCCAGTCGTCCGACAACGTCACACGAACAAAGAAACCTTTGCGTCCGCGCAAAAACACGAGTCCTCCACAAAAACGTGCGTGGAGTTCACTATTGTTTTTTGCAATTAAATTTGTCAATTTGAAAACGGAATCTACTTTTAATGGCTTTGAAATTTCAAATAACGTTAGCTTTTTATAAATAGTGAAAGTAATTATAGAAATTGTTTTCTCGATAATTACAACGTTAAACTTGCAGAGAGAAGGAGGGGGGGCAAAATAACTGCAGATAATAATTTGTCTGTCGATATTGATATAATGCCGACATGATTTTTTTATTCTTTGAATTTCGCAGCGGATCGACTGTAAAGTGGTTAGATCACGACTCGATTTCGGATTTTCATCTGATTAATACCATTGCGATAACTGCAGTAATGTAGTGATTATATCGCGACCGTAATTTCGATATTTGCACGGACCATCCGCGACTTCCAAAAGCGTGCATGTGCGGGTGTATGCGTGGCAAATATTATGCCAATAATTACACATCGCAATGATGCTTTATATTGAATTCACGTCGGTAATAACCGAAAGCATAGCTAAATTTGTACGACACACGCGCGCGCATACATTTATATTTTATTTTAACAGATAGGAAAGATCGCCGCTCTATTATTTGATTTGTCCGTAATTTTATTCGCCGAGAGTGCACTCCTTGGTCAGTTAAATATTTGACAGAATAATTTACATTTATATTTAATGTAATAATTGCGGTAACAATAAATTACGCATGTCCCCGATCGAAAACCAATCCCGGTGGTAGATCGTTAACGCAACCGATCGTCCTATCTGAAATCAGCGCGGTCTCGGAAATCGTCTCGCGTAGACGGGGAGGAGACTCGTCATCGGCGATCGCAATCACGCCGCGCCAAGTTATGGCGACAAGGCATTCAAGTTCATTCGGCCGAAATCGATCCCCATTATCGAGCGCGGGATCAAAGAGCGATACTTTGACGGACGCGCCTCAACGGGGGTAACGGGGACGACGACTCGGGGAGGACGTGTCGTTGTATTTATGGGGACGTGCAGCGTGTGTAATAGCTCCGAGGGATATAGAGTAGAACGTAACTCAGCATCAAGAGACCCGGGCCGGGTCCCGGCCGCACCATCGCCCGTAATCCCGTAGCAACACGCTCACCCCGTCGTACGCCATCATACCCTGGTGGGCCGCCGCACCACTGTCGCGCCCCATAGGTATATACCCCACGCGAGGCTACAACCGCGAACGTTCCACTTGCCAGTTACTTTGAGGTCGGGGCGCCCACCCTCTGATGCGGTGCCCACCCTTCACGCCCCGACGGATCCTTCCCCAGGCTTCCCCTGTCCACTCGGATGTGATAGCATCTTAATCGTGCTAATTCGCGCCCACCCATCACCGGCTGACGCCGGGTATACCGTGTTACCGGCCACGCCGGGATTTTGAGGCTTTAGCCTCTCGTGGCAGCATCCAAATTTAATATGGAAGCCTCGGGACGGTCGGTGCACTCGTCCACATCAATCGTAAAACCCGGGCCTTTTTTTCCTCCGTTTTATTTTCGTTATTGTGAGAGTATCTTTAATATGCTATCGCGGATCCACTATCGCGCCTGAAAATTGTTCCAGCAAGAGTAATTTATTTATTCTCCAACTGATTCTAAAACTACCTTGTAATGTTCTGTTTCAATGGCGTGTACGTCGCCATTTTCAGTGTCATTTCGGAAATACCTGATCCATGAAAAATTTCGTTCTTTTGTCTAGGGAAGAAGAATATATTTGAATTGAGCTGATTTATTTCGAGATATATGCGGCTTGAATTATTTGTCTCTTAACATTAATTTTAAAAGATAACTGCAGATGTCTGTGAACACGTGTCTGAAATAGTCCGGAAATATTATAATTGTAATATATTCGCGAAATTATAACGCTAATTATATTTATTATTTAAGAACCCGAAATAACTCACTGAAACTGCTGGACTTTAGTAATCGAGATTTGCCCTATATATACACATTCGACAAGATAAATCCCTGAAATAAACAGTCGATAAAACAACACTTCCGATATTATTCTGCAGAAGTACTAGAATCAAAATCGACGACAAAATGACAAAGCAGGATAAACTGCGAAGCTTAACGTACAATGGCCCCTCGCATTTAATCGAAAACAGTGTGACAACCAAATACGGACATATTGGGCGTAATAAATTATTCATATATAATAATAGAGTGTAATCAGTATTTTGATACAAGATTAAATTTCATATTTGACAACAGGGGATGTTTGCGTGAGGAAAAAGCTAACTTTTTGACATGAAATTTAATATAAAAAACCAATATATTCGCCCGTCGTAGCATAATTTAGCTAACGAATAATATGATAGTACGATAAGGAAAAATAGGCCATAATTAAAAAATTAATAAAATTTGTCTAGCTCAAATGTGATAAACACAAATTTGAAGGAATAAAGGACTAAAGAGCCGTGACAGAGTGTTAGTGTCTAAATATTTCATTCTAAATTTATTGCGAAAAAATATCCCCTCAGCCAGGGTTTGAACCTGGACTTCCCTCTCGCTAGGCGGGCGTCTCAACTAATTCGACCACCGACGCATATGGAAATATTCGTCGCAATAAACAGTCTAATGTTGATTCCCGAATGCCACCTATCGTGACAGTATTCGAAAACGAAAACTGCGCGCCGACTTAAATCGTCAGTTTTAAAACGCAGTACAATCATCCCTACAATGTATCCCCTTTATTGCCCTCCCACCCGATCAAATAATTAAATGAAAGTATGAAACGCGTGTTACGTCCGCGTAAATTAACAAATTAATAAAATTCGTATGGCTCAAATGCGATAAACACACATTTATATATTAAAAATAATTGTTAAAGAAAATTATGCCTTGTTAATCACAGCCGGTATTTTTTTGCATGAAATTTTTTCCTTAAAGATTGTAGTAATCTTTAGCAATTATTTATTACAATATAATTACTTTTGTAAATCATATAAAAGAACATATTTGAAATAATTAAATACACCTTTATTCTGTTTATCTATGGCAAAGAATTGCGTACTACGAGAGATTCGTTTTCTCTATTTGTTTGAAAAATTCTCATCTTGTTTGCCACATCCGTTTTTCGTTACTACTACGCGTAGTGTAAACGCAAAAGTTCCCCATGATTCTATATTATCTTCTCATTGAATGAAAGTTAGAAATCGGCATAAGAATGGAAACTTTGCTCTCCAGAAAGTTGTCCAAAGTCGGCACTGAATATCGGCTTTCGGGACTCTTTACCATTGTTCAAGAAATCGAAGATCGCGTACCTACTATATTTAAAGTGAATTACAGCTGCATAGGATTTAAAGACTTCATCAACTATTTTCAATCAACATATACTTCTTGTAATCCGACTAAGAAAATAATGTCCGATAATGACTGAAAAGTTTGAGAATTTTGTCATAATTAAACGCTACAAATTTTGCATAATTTTTTAATGCACTGTTTAATAGACAACGGACTGACGATGTAGAAACTTAAAGGATATTAAACTGAAAACAAATTGTCTGTATATAATATAATGGCCTGTTCTCATTTTATGCTCTGGGAAGAAAAAGACAGCAACCCGTTTTGGGGCCCACAATTAGTAATCGAATTATTTGGATTGTTCGTAACTCTAATCTTTTACGAATTTTACCCCGCGTAACTAAAAGTCGCAATTAGCTATTCTATCTATATCCAAGATTTTTAAGTAATACTAATTAATTCTCTCAATTAGTTCTGTCAATATTCAATAACGCAAAGATAATTTTCAAGAGGCACTAACCGAAATGTTAAGTTACTTAACTACAAAAAAAACGGTCAAAATTTTTCCCAGAGTGGAGTTACGAACAATCCAAATAATTCGATTACTAATTGTGGCCCCCAAAATGAGTTGCTAACTTTTTTTCCCCAGAGTGACAGATTTTTTCATTCTGGTGGCTTCCTATTTTTGATATTTAAAAAATTCTTTAAAAAATAACATAAAATTCGATTCGTACCGATCGCGCTCGTCAAACGCTCAATGCCTTATAAAATCTTGTAAAAGTTACTTAACGCGAGATTCTTCAGTAGGGGTGATAGCGCCATTCGAAAATAACTCGACCTGCTTCGGGGGTGGGCTCGTCGTCGGCGGCAATGCGAACTTCGGTAATTATCGCCGACGTAATGTCTTTACCGAAGTGCCGAACCTAAAAGCATCGTGAAGCATCCGTCCGGAAAGTATGAAGTAAGGGAGGCTGTAACTAAATCGCCTTACGGCTCGCTACGAATGATGTTCGGGCGTAACGTAAGTACCGACGACAGCTCGGTAAATCCGATACGGCGAACATTATCCTTCGGGAGTCGTCTTACTTCGCGTTAACCTCGATCCACGAAAGGATCACACGAGTGCTTCGTGAAACACGTTGGTAACACAGAGCATGGACTCTCTATCTCTCGGAGAAAACGTAAACGTTTACAGCTTGACTTCGCGGGCGAGGGCGAAAAATTCCGTGATATAATACTTCTCTCGCTGCCGCAGAAAATGATTCCGCGGCTTGATTCCGTCTAAATCGGGGTATTTAGTTTCTGCGACTTTTGAATTTTACACCGTGAAATTACGTTTGATTTCTTGACTAACGGCAACGATTATGTAATATTATATTGACGTAGGATCCTTGTGTGACGGATCTTTGTTAAAATAATATATTAGAGCACATTTATTTTTCACACCGCATGAAATTTTAATGGCAAGTTCTTTGATGAATATGCAGTCTCCTTAGCGAAAATAGGAGCTCATCGTTTATCCCAACTTTCCAAATTTTAATTTTAAATATCTTGGCGCAACTAAGTCTTAGATGAAATCTTTGTCGCGGCAAAATTCACTTAAGATTATCTGAAAAACAAGACTATTTACCTGGAGTCTTGGAGCATAATTCGCAAAAATGTAATTTTCAGTGTGAATATTTCTACAATGAAATTATTCTTTGCTGCGAAGGAAAGTCGGATGCAGTTAATAAATGTATTATTAATTGTGCGAGATTTCTCTTATATTCGAAACTAATGTAATATGATACCATATTCTGATGTAACGTATATTACAATAATTAAAACAGAGAACACGTAGTCAACCCAACTGGCATATTCCTTTATCTAGCAAATACAACGTTTCGACCCTATTTTGGGTCCTTTTTAAGTACTACTGCGAATCAACAAAAAATATGAAATTAAAATTATTTATTAGTTATCGAGTAAAACGAAGGGAGGTAAATTAACGAACCAAAGTGAGTCATCGTCGTCCATAAGACAGGGTCAAATTATAAAAATACAAGCACTCTGAACACTGTGGACGCTCGATTCGAACTAATTCGTAGGTACGTCGAAAAACAAAACAAGATTTTTACATTAGATATCGCATGAACAGCACGCGATTACATTTCCTAAATTTCTTCATTCTACTTCATTTAACAAATCCATTATGCAGCGTAAAATGTATGCAGGAATATTCATCGACACTTATATATAATCGCATCGAATATTTGCACATAGCGCCTTAGAAATTCATTGCTAGAATATGGAGTTGTCGATGGAACATCGAATATGCAGACGCGATGAAATTATTATAAAAGTTAGTCGAGAGAGGCCGGCGAAGAGAATTTCTGCCACTTCAGCGCGACTGTCGCTGAAACTTTCCGTGAAATAGATGTTTGGATAACTTTAAGGAGGAGGCCGACCCGGCGCCACGAAATAACGTGTGCGAAGTTTGTTCCCATCTGCTTGAAAAGACGTTTAGTCGTGCCTTTTTACCCTGCCATTTAATGCCAACGATATTTTCGTACCCGCGTGCATCGCCAGTATTTTTTAAAATAGTCGCCTGTTTAAAATTTCACGTCAGAGAGTACGCGAGACTGCGTTAACAAGATCATTTTGACATCCCTTTAGGGAAAAATTTTATATACTACCATCAGCTTCCATTTAGTATTTTTAGGAGGTAAATTAAAAGATACTTAATATTTTTTATCAAAGTTATGAGCGAGAAAAGAAATGGAGCTGAAACAAACTTTTGCTACAACGAATTTCAACGAGCTTACAGATTGAGCTTATTCTATCGCGGTTTCATTATGTCGAATAATTGCTCTCCAGATCGGATTTGGAATCAATCGAATCTTCTTTTCCACCTGCGTTTGTTACAAGGAAAGTTTCCCCGCATAAAGAAAAGCCCATCGATAATCTTCGCTCTTTAAAATTCCTCGAAAGGAGCGGGCGTTCGCATCAACGCCACGTTAAAGGAAATTTTCCGCGGATAACATCGTAAGGAATTCTTTATCGGTCCAAGTTTGACGCAAGAATTTATGACTTTGCCGCAGGTAGAAAAAAAAGGGGAAAGATACCGAGCGATCGGTTGTCGGTCCTCGGAGCGCGAACTTCTGCCAGCGGCGTCGTCAACACTTGGTCGCGGCAGCGTCTCGCGCGCGCGGCGAATGGCGCTCATTGTTTTTCGAATATCCTTAACTTTTCTTTTTATTACACGTAATTGCACACATCGCGTTGTCCGGCGCACGGAGCGTGCCCACTTTAATTAACCGGCGGCTTCTCATTCAGTTAAATTGATAAACTCGTCTCCGCCACGGCGAAATTTTAAGTACTCGTAGAGTACGAGCGTTGAACCAGTTTGACGTGATTATCAAGCGGTTCGCGAAGCTAACGAATCTACTCTCGCAGATGCGAAAATAGTGGGACAGACGGGAAGGGCAGGGGAGGCACGGGGACCACCTTCGTCCCGATAAATCATCCCCGGGAAAAACTTGCGGGTCACTCCGGCTTTAACGGGGAAACGTGGTCCACTTGCTATGCGAGCGGCGCGCGGCGCGCGCGCACCGTGATATTCCTTGCATAATTATTACCGTGTCGGCTCTCGCGGAGGGGGAGGGGGCCGGAGGAGGAGGTGGTGGAGGAGGAGGAGGAGGAGGAAAATGGGGGTGGGAGCAGGAGGGATTTCTTATCTATTCCTGACTGGAATACAGGATGGCGAGTCACGTCCGAAGGATTTTTACGTCACGTGCCGGCCGCTCCCGTGTGCCCGGCACTCGCGAGAGATGGATCTCCTCTCCTCTCCGCGAAGAGGAGAAGAATCAATTCGCGGGGGCAGCCGAGCGGCATGATACGCCGAGACGAGGCCGTGGCGTGCGTATGGCAGGGTGAAGGGCCGCGGTATTTCTCCCCCTCTTCCAATAGGCACTCCATTTTCCCGAGCGCGGCGTGTTCGCCTCGCGGATCACGCCATGCGTGGAGTTGATAATGAAATTTTTAGAAGCCGATCCCCCCGGCGCGACTCGAAATACGATTTCGAAGATCTGAGGATTCGCGCGGGATGAATTCGACACAGCTGGGGAAAAAAATCCGGAAATTTGTGCGAGGTGGTGTTTCGCATTTCAATTTTAATTGCACGCGGAAATAGTACGTCAGTAGTAATTGATTATTTGCACGTAGTTGGCGATGGAGAACGGACTCACGAGGTGTCGATCTGACAACGTCAGGCAGGTGAAATTAGAAAGACACGCGAGAGTGTGCGTAATTGAGTGATGATTAGCCACGATGGACATTGGAGAACCGAGAAATCATAATGCAGTTATCTTGTTCGCAACACAGCACCGAACGATGATCATATTTGGGACCAAACGAAAATTCCTATATTAATTTTATTTACTCCGCTCTTTTTTTAAGTATGCTTTTGTTTTTTTCTGCAGGTTTCTAGTTTCTATTTTCATACGTTTCTTTTTTGTCAAGCTGTCTGCTACCATCGACCTGACGGAGGAAAATTAATTAAATTAATTAAACAGTAGCCCAATCGCCATTTCGTGTCTCAAACATCTCGAAAGAATCGGAGGATCGACGCGCAAGTGTCTCGAGTTCGATTTCAGCTTATTGGTAAATTTCCATAATGAGTTTCCTAAAAATCGCGTACTCGTCCACTTTCTTGCCCGTGTATCGCGTTTCACGTTTCCCGAAGAGAATGGCTCTCTCATCGGGCAGGATCAGTGGCTTCGGAAACCCCAGGATTACGATTCTCTGAATCCATTCGCGACACTCGAAATGCCCTCCTGTCGGAAATGCGAGGGCGAACGCTTCTAAAGCGGCCAACTTTCGAAATTGTGTAAAACACGACGCGAAATAACAGTCGTGAAAGGGGCTTCCGGACTTTGGATCAACCCTATCGAATGCTGTTAATGCACACGTTGATGCTTGAATTGTCGAATTCTCTATTAAATCTCCTTTGGGGCGTATACGTGTTATCTGTGTAAACAGTTACGCTCGCACTGTCCTCTTGGAAAAGTTGTTATCTCCTCTCTTTTAGCTCCTTAGAGAAAAAGATCTGATTGCGAAATTGCAAGCCGCATTTAAGATGTCTTATTAATGATTCTGCGAAAGTTGCGCGTCTCCGGGCGAAAAGATTGGAGAAAGCCGCGATGCTATCTAAGAGAGTGACACGCAGTCGCTGTTGTCGCTGCCAGCCGCAGCGGCTTCATCCGAGACGGGAATATCGAGTTTACCGCCCGTGTCACGGCACGTGGCCTTCCGTCGAGACGAACATCGCGAAGTTTGCCCGTCATTTTATGCGGTACACAGGAGCCCGCGGAAAATAATTAACGGCGCTGGATGGAGAGGATCGCGTGCGCCGCGTGCTCGGAGTAAGAATATCAGCCGCGCTTCCCGTGCGGAAATGGTTGGAACGGTTCAAGAACGTTAACGGAAAGGGATATTTGGAGTCTGACGGCGGCGGTTTATTCGCGCGGAATTTTCCCCAGCAGCCTCCGTAAATTTGTATTCGGTCCGAGATAAACGCGGGCTTCCCGAGGATTCAAACATTAGCGAGCTAAATAACTTCTCTATCAAGAAATAGCTAAACGGCGGATTATAGGGACCGCAAGCATTTTATTTCTTCTCGCGAATTTCCCTTGTTCGAAACGCTGTTGAAGCGGCTTCCGAGCCGCGGGTAAGATATTAACGGATAAATCTCAGATCTTGATTCATGACAGTCCCGGTGTGTTCCCGTAAAATTGCTTTTCGTGACGTTGACAATGCACGTTAGAGATGTAGGTCGATGATCGAGCCGCGAAAAATTCGGCGGGGAAAATTAACGCGGCGCCGTCTTTTTCACGGCGCGACGTTTTGGTGCATGCGGGTCGTAAATTTTGGCGGATCGACGCGCTGCGTTTTCGCACCTTGTTTATTTTTTTTTTTTTCGACGCCGACGAAATTTACAACCGAGGCTGTAAAGCTTTACGCGGTAATGTGTGAGTGTGATGCGCTTGCATTTCGCGGCGGGGCGCCTCCAGCACTTGAAACACTCATTTGAAAAATGAAGTTTACGGCGCATATTTTTTGCGGTGTAAACGTGGCTCGCGCGTGTCAAGCATGGAAACGTAGTTTTCCCTCTGGTTGCCATTTTCTCTTCTGAAAACTTATTGTTAAATTTGATCTCTAACACAGATTGTCATTGAAAAATTTTATGTTGGACGTCACGCGAAATAATTTAAAGACGACACTCGATGAATTTTTTTTTCTTTGAATATCGTCTCCGTA
>NW_011967136.1:261895-271135 GCF_000949405.1 Vollenhovia emeryi
AATACTCGATGAATTATTTTTTCTTTGAATATCGTCTCCGTATTTTTTTGCGGTATAAACGTGGCCAGCGTGTGTTAAGGATAGAAACGTAGTTTCCCCTCTGGTTGCTATTTTCTCTTCTGAAAACTTGTTAAATTTGATACAGAGCATCATTAAAAATTGTACGTTAAAAATGATTTACAGGCGACACTCGATGACTTTTTTTTTACATATCGTTTCCATTTATTTTTAAGTGTTTAAGGACGATCAATTTATTCGGAAAATTAATATCGATTATTCTCGGAATAGATGTGATCCATATTATCGACAAAGATGTATAGAAACGTTCACTCGTTCGATGAGCAAAATGATATTCCAGCGAGTACATCGCCGCGCATAAATGTCCCGATTAAAGCAGGTGTCGCTCGAAAAGGGTTGAATGGTATCCCAACGTAAATGGTGCGCCGTCCCTCGTTCACTTCCACAGCCTTCCTTCGCTCCCTATTTTAATTTCTGTTTACGTACACACATGGCGCAAATATTGGCATTTAAAGTGGCTTTAAAAGGGTCGTCGGACCGTACGTTGCGGTGCGTGAAATCTTCTCCAGCTGCTCGTAACGGCGGATTAACGAGGTAATAATTTTTACAGCTTTCTAGACTTTGTCGCGCCGATGAAATTTGCAACGTGAACGAGAGGCGACTGACACCTATCGGTACGCGAGGCGCGTATACCGTATACGTCGTCGTTGGATAATTATTTCTGTCGAGATGAGTTTTTCTTTAATTTCGGCCTCAAAGTGCGGAACCGATAGTTATTAAGCAGCGTAGACGTTCTAAGTTTTAACGAGTTTTATTTCGATCTCTGGTTTGAATATCGACAGTCAAGGTTCTACATTTTCATTCAAAAGTAAATTCATTAAACAAGAGAAAGCTATTTCCGAATGATCCCAATTTCGAGAGTACCGCGTCGTAATAATCGATAACTTTCGCCCACGGTCTCGCCGTGATGAATCGCGTAAAATGGAGCCCGCTCCGAAGGCAGTCCAATGTGATCGTGAGTGGTTTCTCCTCGCGTGGAAACATTTCGGCGGTCCGCACCGCCTCGCGAGCGCGATAGCGATAGTTTATGTGCGGACAGTCAGCTTTGATTTACAGAACGACGTGTCCGAGGGTGACCACGGGCTTTTTAGGGGCGAAAATGCTCGGCGCGTGCGAGAAAAGTAGCGGGGCGAGACGTTCCGTATGCACGGCGTGGCGCCGGAACACGTTTCCGCTATCAGGACGCCGCCGTCGTCGTCGTCGTCATCCTCGTCGTTCCGGCGAGCCGCTGGTCGTTCGCCCGTCGAAATGGACCTTCGCCGACCAGGGGGGATATTTCATATAACGCGACGTACGGTCCGTCGGTCTTTTAAGGCCACTTTAATCGCCGATATTCGCGGTGCGCGCCGGCGTGCGACGAACGAGAATTAAAATGGGGCGGAAAGGTTAGGGCGAGGGGAGGCGAGCGGGAGACGAGGGGGAGAAGCGAGAGAGAAAGCGAGAGCGAGAGGGGGGAGGAAGGAAGGGTGGGAGAGAGAGAGAAACAATGTTGCTCCCGTTGTTCGCATAAATTTACTTCGATCCATTCTGTGAGCCCCAGCACGCAGTAATTGCAGCGGGAAATTAACCCTCGAGTTACGCGCTGAGAGCTCGACGTTTACGGAGGCGTTACGGGGTCTTAAATAATGCGTAACAAATTTTTCTCATTTGCCGATGGAAGGAAAAGGTAGATTCTCGCCTTCGAGTCTCGTGGATCCCTTTCCCCGTTTCAAAATTGAGCCACCGCGAAAATCCATTTCTCTATCAATTTACACTCTACTGATTAACTGCTGGCCCTCATGAGGGAGCCCTCCGTGTCGCGGTGTTACTGTCGGGTGCGTTTGCCCGGCGCGCAACCGTGACGATAAGACGTGCCAAATAGGTAACATGCAGTGCAAAATTGAAGAAGAGCACGGCGAAAGTAGGATCGGCAGGGGGGCGAGGGAGCAGGGGGAGGAACTTTGGCGGCAGGGAGAAGACGGTTGATTAGATTTTCCGGGGGGGTGTGCGAGGGGGGCGCGCGAGGCGGGCGCGAGAGGTTGGCAAATGCAGCGCGTGTTCATGTCGAGGACATACGAGGAATCGTATTATCGACTCCCACCCCCTCGAGCCGCCGCTCCTCCTCCGCCCTCCTCGTTTCCTCTGGCGCGGCTCGAGGCGCGACGGAGGATGAGGCAAACCAAGGAATTATGGAGGAATTGCATACGTGCGCTGCGTCCCCGATGTTGTATTATATAAACCGCGAGTACAGTCGGACCTACCTACCCTTTCAGTTTATATAATAGGAGGGTGCGCGGGGGGGGGGTTGGCAAGGGGGCGAGGAGGTGCGAGACGGATGGGGGGCGCGCGAGCGGGCGCACGTTCGCGCATCCATCGTGGAATGCTCAAAGGAATCACGGCGTGCACTCGGTGCCGCGCACCCCCGGGATGCCGCCCCGTGGAGGAGGACGAGGGGAAGCGGGGTAAACACTTGCTATCCCGTCGCTAAAGTGTTTCCGAGTGGCTGGAACGAAAACGCGTCTCTTTATACGGAGAGAAAGATGGTCGAAGGCGCGCGCGCGCGCGCGCGCGCTGCGTCCGATTTCAATCGCGAGCCAATTTATCGATCGGATGCGTTCCTCGAATTTTTCGCGAAATGCTGAATTATGCGGCGCAAACAGCGCGCAGTGGCGCAATAACAAGGGTACGATAGGAGCGATCATCTGGCTCTGCGAGTGGAACGCGCGCGGAATTCGTGGCGTTAAATGTGAATCGAATTAAGAGACGTCGAAACATTTCAGGATCTGCGGGAACGAACGTGATAAAAAATTGCGCTCGCTCTTGCTACGTAATTGGCTTTTGCAATATTAACTCGCGATGTTGTTTTCTCCCTTGTTTTGTTGTCCGTAAATTAACGAGAAATAGCTCGAGGATTAGCCGTTAAAGAATATTAGCTGTTTTCGTGCGGATCGTACGTTTCCGTTTCGGTAGGACATAATTTATGTGACTTTGATTGAGTTCGCTGGGTCGGAAAGGTTTAATGGCTCAGGAGAATCTCACTTGTGGCGAGAGATATAATTTTATAGCGTTGTAAATTGAAACAGAGAAGTTCATTTCAAATGGAATTTCCTTGGAATGAATTTTCACGATGTGTCAACCAGAGTACGATTTAACGCAACGGATATGTATCGAGAGAGATACTTTTCGGTGGGCGCTTTTCAATCGGGCCGGTTCGTTGCACGAAAACAAAGAGGTGGTTATAAGCTGCACGAGAGTTGTTTTTACGAGGGAAACATTTCGGCCGCTGAAATTCGCGAGTGTAGAAAATGCGGAAGTTACGGAGCACGCCGGGAGAGGATCATTCTGCGCCATATACGACACATGTAGCACGGCAAGGGTTTAACCGGTGTAGGCAATACGGAAAACCGGTATCGGCGTGCGCCTGCGATCGAAAGAAATCGCGCTACGCGCGGAATCGCGGGCAACTTATTTCCCCGCAAAGGAACGCCGTAACAAGCGGAGTCGACGGGCCGTGTGCGATTGGGCTAAACGAATCGCGAAGCCCCGAGTCTGCGGGAGAAACATTTCTGATTAGACTTCCGGTCGTTCCGAGGAGAGGCCGGGAAGGTGGGCGCATTGTCCGCGTCCCACGTATGTCGCCCAGGTTCGATTCTCGTCGTATCGGAAACCCGCGCCGCGAGGGAGAATTGTATAATGCGGAATCGCAAACAAACGCGACACAAAATTCTTCTGGATCCGCTAAGAGTGTTAATTAACCGCAATACCTTCGTGAAATATTATTATACTTGTATTATGAGCTGGCGATAATTTTTAAGAAATTATCTGTTAAGGAATATGAAAAGTTACCTGAGTTTATTTAATATATTATTACTTCGACGATTATCGCTAAATTGTTGGACGTTGCTTAAATACTTAGGGGGATGCTGGAGTGATTCTGCACTTTTTGCACCTTTTGCTCCTAGAATGTTAATTCATGAAAACAGGTTACCTACCCTCTAACTTATTCGAGTGAATAGACTTTTTGCTAGGCTTCTAAACTTAATTTCAATAATACCATGCAGTTCTCTGGTTTAGTCCGATTAGCGGAACACCGTCGGTCTGTACGCAAAAGCCACGTAATTTGTATATTACACAAATGTTGTCATGAATTGACAGTAGGGGATGCTGGAGCGATTCTGCACTTTTGACACCTTTTGCTCCTAAAGCTATCATATAATAGACCTTCTTGTTAATCGCCTAAACTTAATTTCAATGATATTATACCATTGCTGTTCTTTCACTTAATCTGAACAATGGGACACTGCCGATCTGTACGCAAAAGCCACATAAATTGTATATTACACAAACGTGTTCATGAATTGACAGTTCTAGATGCAAAAAGTGCAAAAGGTACGGAATCACTCCAGCATTCCTTCATATGTCTTTTTTCGTAAAAAAATAATCGCTTAATGCATTATCGATCAAATGCATTTATATGCTGGGTTATATGTATGTGCACATTTAAAAACATTTAAAAATATGTGATATTGTCAAGTCTCAACGAGCTGTCAAATTTCCTCAAAACATTGTATCTTGTGACTTTATCTCCTATGTTCATCTGTCTATGTTCATCCCGTTTTTTGTTAAGATCTATCCCAGTGAACACCAAGTAATAGTTACATAGTATTATATTATTATAATTTCTACTACTTAACTACTTAATGTAAATGTAATATAACATGGGTATTACATTATCTTGTTGAGCAGGAAATTATTATATTGATGTTATGTAACTGTTACTTGGTGCTTACTGGAATGTTAAAAAATGCGACTTTAACATTTTTTCCTTATTTTATTTTATCGGCGACCGCGTCTAAAATTTCACGCACTGATAGATATAAAATTTACACCTAGAATATACTTAAATATCAACCTTTTCTACTTTTGGTCGGTTTTTGCAGGAGCCTTGAACAGACCCGTAATTTTAAGAGTTTTCACGTGCGCACGTGACCTCAATATTTCTATGGTTCACAAAACAGGATAAAAAATTTTCGGAAAACATTATTTTACTGCCCTTTAGCGGGTAGATAATTCTACACAATGAACAAAGAGCGGCGGACGCGCGACTTTTGGTGCCGTGCAAACCGAGATCGCGATTCGCATGGCGCGCGGGGGTTGGCGATGGAAACGGATCGGGGGGTGGGCACGTGTACGAGAGAGTAACCAGTTGCCGTATCGCCCGGTTGAATAACTGCGATCCACCTGTCACGAGCAGGTACAAACGTCGAACGGTAGGAGGAGGAGACGCCCGTGGAAAACACACCTACACGGTGTGCGCACGCTGTTGGGGCAAAATATCGTTCTTTTCTTCGATTCCATAAAATTTATCAAACGACCCACCCCGCCGAGAGCAACCGATACACGGCCGCGTCTCACGGTCGTTCGCAGCCCGCGCAGATTGCTCTCGGGAGAAACGAGGGAGGCGTATTGCGCGACGTCGCGATTTCTGATAAAGTGAAAAGCAGTAATCGACTGATTGAGTGAGTTAGATACAATGCTCCGCTGTGGCGGACAAAATTGTTAAATTTAAAACTCGCCGTTCGTTTCTTGCGACTTTTTCGCGGACCCTTTTTTACCCCAGACACGTCAACTGAGGCAACATACGGGGGTGCTAACGGTCGTTTCGAGGAACACGAACGTTTCCGATTATTTAAATCGTCAAATCTCTTAAACCCTTCGCAATAAAAGACGTTTAAATATTAATAGATTATTAAATTATATTATTTACGTACATGCGTCGATATTTTTACGCTCGCGCGCTTCAATTATAAATCGCTTCAATTATGAATTTATACGACCGCGTAATTTGTGAGTTGCATAAGTTATGCCATTTATAATTAACAGAGTTTTTATTGAAATGTGGTAGCGGTCATTTGACGGGCTAATAAACTTTAAAAAAAAACTTTACGGGCCGGCGAGTTGAATGGAAAAAAAAAAGTATGTGTCTATCATGGTAATGAACTTTTATCAAACGGGAGAAACTAGCTGTAAAAATTGTATGAAAAGCGCGCGCCGAGGTGGAGTAACAGGTATTGAAATATTTAAGAAATATGGCTCTCGCGCCGTTGCCAATCTCCCCCAGGGGGGGGGGAAATCAGCCCGGTTAATAATAGTCAGTCGGACGTTTCATTTCGCGCGATATTTCGTTACAAGTGGCGAAACGAGGTTTTCATTCTATGAATGCAGGCGGTCGTTCCATTTCTCGTAAAAGCCCGCGGAGAGATGCAAAAGACATACGCGCCGGACAGCGAAAGAGGAAGGGTGGGTGGGGCGGCGGGGGGAGGGGGAGGGGGACAGAGGGTGGGATTTAGTTGTGTATTCGGAAATAGGAGAGGCGCGACGTCGAGACGAGAGTAAATAGAGCGACTCCGTAACGCGCGCATTGAATAGAAAGATTTATTCGGGCGGCGCGCGACGTGGCCGACTGTCACCCGCTGTCACCTGAGCTGCGCAGGTCCGACGCGACACGCCGACTTGTTTACATCGCGCCATTTCCGCGTCTAGCGAAACTCCCGCGGATGAAAGCGTCTAGGGTGCCGCGTCGCGCGGACAATTGTACGATTATACGAGGACTATCCTCGGCAAAACGAACTAAACCGCGCTAACGCGAGTCCTCGAGCATTTTTTCGAAGCCTCGATTTAGCGCATCTCATTAATTATTTTCATTGTCAATTGTGTCGCGATTATCTCGTCGATTTAAGTTAAATGAAACAAAATTATCATTTCTCTCCAGTGTACTGAGGAAATAAGAGCGATCAAATCAACTGGCGTTTTATAACGGAAATTTGGCCAAGAGGAAAAATAAGATAAATCGGACCTAAATTGAAGCAACCCTGAGTGATTCTACTCTGGGAAAAAAAGACAGCAACCCATTTTGGGGCCTCAAAGTTTAAATTAGGGTCGACTAACCTTATTCATTGTTATATATTACATTGTCAACTTTCATTCTCGTGAAATTCGGCCTCCTTTGATTACTTGTTGTCGCGGAATGAAATTGGTTAAATAAGAACACTCGAGCTTGTTAAGTAAAATTTTTAGTTTATTTGAAACTTTGAAACCTGTGAATTTTCACGTTTAATTTTAATTCTCTTACGATCTTAAATTTCTTTCTCTTGAAAAAGTGATCGATCGTATGGACGGGACCGGTATAGCTTTTCAATCGCAGGCGCGCGTGTATGGGCGGGCGGGCGTGCGCGTGTGTGTGCTTACCACACACGCTGCTTTATGTAGAACACTCACCTACCGATTGCTAAGCACTTCCGTCTCTCGACTCGAGATTCTCTTTACTCCCGAGACCCTTTTGCCTTCGCGCTCTTCAATTCTGGATGCAATTTTCCGTCCGATAGATCGCCGCTTATTTTCTTAGATTGCGCCGTTGGGCTACGCCAGTTCGCGTGCTCGCCGACCGCGACAACGAATTACGTTCGAAGGAATTCCGGCAATTCCCGGCCTGGAGGATAGCGTTGCATTAATTTACGCTCGCGGGACATAAACAGCGCAATCGCACCTGCAAACGCGACGTTATACGTGCCGCGTTATAATACCGCGGCGACATTACGAGATATCGCGGGCATCGACTCCGCGCGAACGTAACTGATAAGTGATATTAGCGGCAAAGGATACAAAGTGATGGCGCGGACTGATGGATGTCCGATGAAACGCGCGAAGAGAAGTAAAAAAAGAGCCGCTGATTTACCCGAACGATCAAACTTTGGTTGAAATTTCTCGTAAAAGCCCGTTTTTACGCGACATTAACCCTCGGTGCATTTGTGCACTTTTTGTATCCCGCGCCCCGCAATTCTACGCCACACTCAATTAATTACGTTTGCGAGCCGCCTGGAAATAAATTATAATCCACGTTGTTATTATTTTAATTGGGCACCAAATAGTTGGTCTTTAACCTTATTGTTATTCCGTGTCCCACCTAGCTGTCGAGTGACGACAACGGCAAGAAACGGCAACAATAGTAATTATTATAAAACGTAAAAAATACCACGCGAAGAAATGGATTCCACGCGACGGTCCTTGCGTTTCGGGCAATGCCTTGGCTGCAACAATAACACGCGCGCAATTATGCAACCGCGTAGAATCGACTTATTCCGTTGCGCGGGGGAAAAAAACTTTATTTTTTTTTTAACGAGGGACGTTTTCGCCTTCGCGTTGGCCGCGTCCCAATTTCGCGTTCGCACGCTATCGCACGTCCATTATTTTCATACGATTATTTCGTACACACGCTCGAAACTGGCGGCCGGGCTGACAGTGAGGGATTTCGGCGCATAGAAACGCGCGCGAAATCAAATTCGGCGGTTTTACCTTCCAAATTGGAGTCGTTTAATCGACGCCGGGGTGTCCGCGACAGAGACTCTCCCCCCATTGTTATTTCGAATTGAATATATGCCGTTTTATGTCGCGGCGCGACCTCGGTCCGTCGACGGGGAGGCCTGCATCAGCCATATCGAGTTGCATTTTGAACGCTTCGCGTGGATTTGATTTCTTGCCCCGGCTCGAAGATTAATGGGTAATCATTATACGCGCTTTTCGGCGGATTTTCGGCTTTCCTGCATTTTTACCACAATAGCGGTATATTTGCGGAGGGGGGGGGGAAGAGGCGATCCAGCGCCATCTATTAATTAGTCGCCTCGAAATACTTCAAGTCGTTAATCTAACGGACGGCCGTATATTATACAAGTATTGAAAAGCACGTTCACGAAGACGGATCTGGATTATTCCAAACTTATCGTTAACGCAAACATTGTCGCTTGGGATTAATATTTACATTACGAGAAAAGAAATGCAGCGCGTCCGAGCGGCAAGAAAATCGCTTGATGAATTAACGATATCCAATTTTAACGACCTACACTGGCCAATGTTTTTATTTAAAAAAAAAACAATACACGTTTCGGTCCCAGATTTGGACCCTCATCAAGTAATCTGAAATCATGTATAACTTAATGCACGAAAATTGCTTAATAAATTGATTACAGCGGAAGAAACCATAAAAATCATACGTGCTACGAGATTGCTAAAGATCGCATATTAATTGTTTGGCCAATATGGCAGTGAGCTGTGTACAAGCAAGTGTCATGCAATCACTCTCTTGCTTGTACATACACGGCTCACTGTCATAATGGTATTGCTCTGGGA
>NW_011967136.1:272022-298781 GCF_000949405.1 Vollenhovia emeryi
CCCCAGAGTGGCCAAACAATTAATATGCGATCTTTAGCAATCTTGTAGCACGTATGATTTTTACTTAATAATTATTAAGTTCGTGCAAAATTATAGATTACTTGATAAGGGTCCAAATCTGGGACCGAAACGTGTATTGTTATTTAAAATAAAAACATTGGCCAGTGTAGGGGTCGTTAAAATCGGGTATCATTGGTTTGTAACTACTGGCGTTATTAAATACTATTTGTGATTGATGAATTAACTTGGATAAACCCGTGCCCGTTTCGCTCGCGCTCGAGTTCCGCGCGGCCTTATTGAATTAGCCACCGTGCTGTCCTGCGTAGGAGATCCGAGCGCGGGATATCATCCGCGTTTCTCTCTCTCTCTCTCTCTCTCACTCTCACGAGCGAGCTGTGCGCATGTAGCCCGGGAGAAATTAAGCGGAGCTCTCCGCGAAAGAGTTTCGATTCCGCTGCATAATGCACTTCGGACCACGCGATAGAAATTCCACGGGCCACTCTCCCTCCGTAGGGGATTCTCCGCGTACTTGAAATTTTCCACAAACGAGTTGCTAAGCGCGGCTTAGCCGGCCTTCCACGCGGCGGGCTCGCATTACGAAGTTGGCTCCGTTCCTGTTTTCGCTATCGCGAAAGCGGGTCCTTCTCTCGATCGCGCTTCCCGTCCGCGGGGGATCCTACCCTCTCCCCCTGTCCCTCCTTCGCCGCCCCCCCCCCCCCGTCATATTCATTAACGGCGACCAAATGACACGGAATTGCGGCTAAAAGTGCGCGTACTTTGTCGCTTAACAAGATTCGCTCTCCTGGTGGTACGGCGCTACCTTGAAGAGCGCGGTGCCTTTACACCGCTGAAACACGCGCGCGCGTAAACGTGCGCGCGCGTGTGCGTGTCACCGAACGTGAACGTTGTGCGAGGGAGCTTTTAAAAATATAATTGGCACGTCATGTGGAAGGTGAAAACACGAACGTCGTTGTGACGCGAGAGTGCGCGACTTTTTAATAATTACGCTGTTTTTATCACCCCAATGCGCGCGCGGCCCGCTAATGGCGGCGAAATTACGGAACATATTAATTCGCGCGTGGTACCGAAGGGAGGGGGGGCGGAAGGGGGGCAGATACCGAAAGGCAAAAGTAACGAAATCGTCCTGACAAAATTGATTCTATAATAATGGCTAACATTAAATACGCTGCGACGGCGGGCGGGATTAAGCCGTCGCGTTTGTTTGTATTAGATTTCTGCCAATATTTAAAAGCATTCTGTGACGTCGACTCCCCTTCTTTTTTTCTCCGCGTGCGCAAGAGAAATAATATTTTTATAAAATATATCTTCAATCGGGCATTGAGAATATATTTTACGACAAAGGTGGCAGATATAAAATAACTCGCAAATGACGGTGACATTTTTTAGAAATGAATCTTCCACGGTGACGTCTGTACGTGACAGAAATAATGTAAACCGATGATTTTTTTAATAACAAGTATATGTGCGATCGGGCATGGAAAATATATTTTCAACAGAGGTTGCGACAGAGAAGATTTAAAATAACTCGAAAATGTCGATGATATTTTTTAGACACGAATCTTCCGCGGTGACGTCTGCACGTGAGGGAAATAATATAAACTGGTGATATTTTAATAAAAATCTATCTTCAATCGGGCATGGAAAATATATTTTCAACAGAGGTTGCGACAGAGAAGATTTAAAATAACTCGAAAATGTCGATGATATTTTTTAGACACGAATCTTCCACGGTGACGTCTGCACGTGACAGAAATAATGTAAACTGGTGATATTTTAATAAAAACATATATCTTCAATCGGGCGTGGAAAATATATGATATTTTACGACAGAGATTGCAGCAGAGAGGACATAAAATAACTCCAAAATGACGATGATATTTTTTAGACATGAATCTTCTCGCGACGACACGGGGCCTGCTAAAAATTCCAAACATGCCCGCATCATTCTACATTTACGAAAATCCAGGCCTGGTAACTCGATTTCAAGTGCGGGTTCACCGAGACGGCAAGAATTCGCCGTGGCCGAGCAATGAGAGCGCAGGTGCCCGTGCGCACGCTTAACAATCGAATTAATGTTTAAAGATTTATCACGCGTATATCCGGTAGAGAGAGGCGCGGAAAGCAATTAGGGCGGCGCGCGCCAGTCGCCAATTTGTACGGTTTACGTCGTTACGAACGAATAAATCCCAGGGCCCGTCGCTGTCGTTACTACGAAGATTAGATTAACTGTCTCTTCATTTCGCGAGCAGAGACAGTTATTACCGCCGCAGGGCGTCTCGCGCGCCGAGAGTAATCGTCCGATCGTGCGCGTTCCCGTCCATAAACGTTTCGCACGGCGAGACTTCCACTTCCTTCGCGTTCCCTCAACCCCGTCGCCGATTGCGCGCGGCGAGGCTTACGGGGTGGCTTTATAGCTTACGATTAAAAGCGATGCCGCCTCGGAGAAACGCTTCTGTGCTACCGTTTCACGATAACGCGCGACTCGGGACGCGAATGCAGTTCTATTAAGCGTCGTCTGCACGCTATCGATCGACGATCGCTTCTGACGCGAAGTTCCTGAATTCAGCTTCTTCGGATGTCGCTTCAGCGCGATGCCGAAAAATTAAGTGGTTAAGTTTCACAGTGGCGAGTTAGCTTAACTAGTTGTTAAGTAGTGGTGCAACCACTGAAACAAAATTCGGTAAGCTATTTACAAGGTTAGATTTTGACAAGTTACATTTTCGCAAATAAACTTAAAACATATATCACTGGATATCCTTTTAATCGTAGATCCTTTAGAACATTTCAAGACGAAAATTCTAATACAAAAATGTCGAGGCTATAATAGTTTTTAAATAACAAGCGATTGTATTTTAACCAATGACAGGCCTGAGATTTCGCGCGCTCAGGTACGGCGACATGACAAGCTGCAACACTTTGAAGTTACAAAATGTTGCAAATTTTTACTTTAATTGAATGAAAAGAGGCGACATTCATAGGCACACTTTTATCACTTGTCATGTCACCGTGCCTGAGCGCGCGAATTCTCAGGCCTGTCATTTGTAAAATATAATCGCTTATTATTTAGAAACTATTATAGCCTCGGCATTTTTGTATTAGAATTTTCCTCTTGAAATTTTCTAAAGAATCTGTGAGTAAAAGGATATTCGGTGGTTTTAGTACACCCTGTATATAACCTTGCAAATAGCTTACCGAATTTTGTATCAGTGTTTGGCATCACTACTTGACAACTAGTTGAGCTAACTAGCCACTGTGAAACTGGGCCTAAACGATAGGAAATTAATCGACCGCCGCGACATCCCCGACAATTTTAATCCGGCGCCCCGGTCCACTTTCTAATATTACAAAATTATCCTGGCGACGATATCGGAAGCTGTACGATTGCTCAATCACGGTGAAACCGTGACTTTGGATAACGGAACGGTGCTCGAGCAATGTACATACGAAGATATATGATAAGACACGGGTCTCCATATTGGCCGCTGTGTACTCTGCGAGCTGCGTTCGCGTCTCTATTAAACGCCGCCTTCGATCCTTTATTTGCAATCGGCTATATCGGCTCGCAGTCAAAGGGATTGGTCTCCGGGGATGATTGCGCGATCGATCGCGCGGATGTATAAATTGTCTTGGTGCCGCGGCACCCCTTCTTTCAATTACCTGATACCACGGGACCGGCGCGGATCTTCCGTCCGGCTAGAATTTTTCCCGACTCCTTCTTCATTTGCAGCATTAAGTACCTCGGTGGCAACAAACTCCCAACTTCAAATCCGATTAAAATCAAATCACGCGAAATTAAGTTAAGTACAAGACTTCGTTATGCAGCCCCGTCTCCGTGGCTGATTTTGCGAATAAAAATCCCCCCCCCCATTTTTTTCCATCGCTCTTAATTTAAAAGTTCGACAATTAATGTCGCAATATCAAGACGATTTGCGCTTATCGCCTCGGATGGAGCGCGGCTCGCACGGTCGTACGTCGGTAGATCGATGGTCCACCGTGATGATGGATTCGCTCTATAATCGAGAGCGAGCGCTACCTCGCGGTTTCAAGATCGACGAGGGTGGGCGCGGTATCGAAAAAAAAAATTTCAGGACGCTCCTTATTAATTCCGATTAACGGAGCAGCATCCGGTGCCCGCGGACCGCGAGGGACCCGCCGTTCTCTCGTCGCTCCCTCGCCGCGCCCGCCCCGGCGCGGCGCGAAATGTGGAGCCGCGTCGGCCGTACGCGCGCGCGACTTCTTATCACCGGCGCGTTCAATGCATAAAGCATAAAGTTCGTATCTCATGCATACATTCATAGAGCCGTCGGTGCGGCAGCGATGGCGGGAGCGAGACGAAAGTCATAACTTACGGTGCGTCCCACGCCTCTCCGAGCCCCTTCGCCCCCTCTCGCACTCTCCCCCCCCCCTTCCCACCCGCGGGCGCACGTATCCCGCCACCCCCGTAACCGCCGTCGTCCCACTCTCGGGAGTATCGAAACACCCGCAAAATCACCGGAGGGTGACTGAGGCACGTATGACGGCTGGCACTCCTCTCGGAGGTTCTCGGTGCGCTCAAAATTCCATTTTCCCACGGAAAAATTCCATTTTTCCATCGGGGCCCCTCCTTCTCTCTTCCCCCCTTCTCTCTCTCGCTCGCTCGCTCTCTCGTTCTCTCTCTCTCTCTCTCTCTCTTCCTTTCTCTCCCTCCCTCGTTCTCGACCGGTTCATTGAAAAATAGTCCACTTACCGCGGCCTCTTTTTTTGCGATAAATCAATCGCGCCTTTCCGACTGTACCCCATATAACCATCCCTTTCCGCCCGCTCTCCCACCTTCCCATCTTTCAATTTTCTCGGAGGCACAGCCCTCTTCCTCCGGGGCGCGCCTCGATGCATCGCGGGCCGCGGGGTTGGATTGTCTTCCGAGATGACTGCTGACAAATAGCGAATCGATCCGCCGTTCGCCGCCGCGCATCGGCCGTTACGCCATAAAGCTGCCGCAACAAAGCGTCGTTTTGATGCTTTATGGGCACCGCGTCGCGTCGCGTCGCATCGCCGGCCGTCGGTGGGATGACGTTGTCGGAATGGATGCGCGCGTGGCGGCTCGTATTGGCCATCCGGGGAGAAAGGGAGAGATGTTCGTTTAGGGGATGAACCGAAGCGTCGAGCGCGCGCCGCGACGGCCAACACGTCGCGCGCTGTGACGCTTATTTGTTCGCGTTTTCATGCAAACTCAACGCGGACAACGAATTTTACTCTTGTATGGGATGCACAATAGAATTTTGGCGGCCTCCTAAAAGTTGGACTCGCTCTCGTCAACCTTGGTGTGTCACGGCGTAAGCGACTGATACACACAAACGCATACGCACGAAATCTGTTATTTTGAAGCTTATATTTATTAAGCATCTCAGACAAAGTTTTTACCATCTCCCACAATATTCATACTCGAGAAAATATAGATTGAAAATACGAGAAAAGTATTTACGGTGCAAATGTTTCTTTTAAAAAATGCTCTATTTTACATTGATTTTCATATACGCACGTAGATACATGTATTTGAGATTTTCGCGGTTTATTCTAAAAGCTATTTAAATTTTTACGTTTCTTCTCTAACAAGTTAGTACAACGAGCCACGCAGGGAAATATTACGGATTCTTATTTTAATTTTATTGTTTGCAAATCAACATGTTATTTAGACAGACGCTTCGCCGCGCGTACTCGCCCGGCCTTACGCGCGTCGCTGCGGCTGCACTATTAGTGCATCGTAGAAATTGTAACTCTCATTGCAGATTGATCTGCGTTGGGAGCAGGTGCGGCCCGTGCGGGATCGATGGCCGCGCGTCGACACTTTCTTTCATCGCGTGACATGCAAGGGAATAAAAATTCCTCATCCGCGGTTTTATCGACATCGTGGAATGAGTCGGCGGATGTTCCGTCGACGTGGAAAAAGCGTACTGCCGCAGGACGTGGAAAGAATAGTGCGTTGCCCGGCGCAAAGATTCCGCGAAAGACACACTCTGGAACTTTCGTTCCTTTGTTACAGTCAAACCAAGCATCGCGCGTCACAGTATCTTTCTTAAGACGTTGTTAAGATTTGCAAAAAGCGTCTTAAGTGAGTCTTCAAGACTTTCCGAACAGACCTCTAAAAGTTGTCTTTAACGTGTTTCCGTATTGTTAATTTTGATTTACAGTACGTCTAAGAATAATCGTTTAAATTAATTAAAATTAGACGAGTTCAAGTTTAGTCCGGGTTCAAACCCCGGCCGAGGTAATATTTTTCGCAATAAATTTAAAATAACAATTATTCAGACGCTAACATTCTGTCGCGGCTCTTTAGTCCCGATTTCTTTGAATTTGTGTTTATCACATGAGAGCCTCATGAATTTTATTATTACATTAGACGCCTCAAAGACACAAATCAGGTCATAAGACGTCTTCCTGATAGTTTTATAAGAAAAATAGACTTACAAAAATAGAAGACGTCTTTCAGACATCTTTAAATTTGATAATCTTGTTTTACGCACAGATACACGCACGTCATATACACATGTGTGCAAATCTTTTGTAGTTAATATTAATTGTACAGATTTAGTATTAGACATTTAAATTTTATTTTAAGTAACGTCTTCTCGCAATCGCTATGATTTATTAATCTCTGACGTACAACTGTGTATATACTTTTCGAATAGGTACGCAAGTTTTTAAAAAGATCTTTATTACGGGATTGGAAAAGTTTGAAATGTTATATTGAAGTTTTTCATCATGGCGTTTACTTTCAAGATAGTGTTTGAAAAGTTGAAAGGAGGCAGTAATGTGATAAAAGGAAATATGGATTGTGCCGTTAGTATTAGTCAACAGCCATCTTAGAAAACAGCTTCGAATGCGACTTCCAGTACAACAAAGATTAAATACACTTCACTTTGTGTACAACCTGTAACTTCCTGAAAGCTTACCATTATTCCGCCTGCGTCGTTCACATTGTGCGCCGCGCATAGGAGAATTACTAATAAAATAGATGCATTTCTCTCTTTCCGAACCATTTCCGGTTTCTAAATTTAACATGTTGTTACCCACTATTGTTTATTTAGCACGTTTCTTAGATGTTTTCTCCGTGCATTTTCCTACGTCTCGTTTCTATCTCTCCGTTGCCTGCTCGAGGATTCTTTCTCCAAAATATCCCTTCAATTTCCTCTTGAATTCTTTACCCTGGTTCTCGAGGAGAAACTATGCAGCAGGCTCTCCTCATACACTCCTTGCTGATGCTTAATCGGTCTTCGCGCTCTATTGTTCATATGCGTCCGTCCGTGACAGAATCGCGCGCGGACGCGCGCGTATACGATGCTTCCGCGATCTCCAACCGCGTCGAAATAATGAGAGGACTCCTCTCCAACGTAACTCCCTTAATTGGTGATAGGATAACTACGAGGTGGTCATTAATTACAGTCGGCGAACCCCTGGCGTTGCGGTTAGTTTGCTTCGAAGCTACTTTCGATCTTTTGCTTCTTCTCACCCCCTCCTTCCGCTGAGCCACCCTCTCTCGCTGCTGCTCCCTTTTTCTCCCTCGCCAATCTTTTCACCTCTGTAAGGGGTATCGAAAGAGTTAAAATGAACGATAATTAAAATTGACATGTTCTCACTCTCCCATCTCTTTCTTTCTTTCTTTCTTTCTTTCGCAGGGTAAGAATAAAATAGAAAAACGGGATACAAATGACGGGTAATACAAGAGTAGAGCAAGAAAAATGTCTTGCATTTACTTGAAAGCACGCAGGTATGAGCCTGACGTGACGAATAATTATATTCCGATTTATTCAGCTTATTGATAAATGTTTATGTCTCAGGGACAATATTTCGATACATTGGGTATCGCATTTGTTAGCTTTACTGGCTATTAGCAAGCTGCATGGTTGTGAAAAAGTCTTTCTTTGTCTTTCAGATCGCCGACTGGTGTCCCAAAGATTCATCGGAAAACTGGTCGACTCTCATGGCAGCGCGGAAACTCGCAGCCCTCTTCGCCGCGGTCCTGCAACTTTGCTTATGTGAGTGAGTCTCCCTTTCTCTTCATGTTTGCACGCTGGGGTTCTCGTAATCCGTTTACACTTAGGTTGTTCGAGACATCGCCCTCCAAACATTGAATGCAGGAATTCACACAAAGTTCACACTTTCTAATCACGTAAGAAATGAGTAATCCCTATCGCATTGCTTTTACTTTTTAACACGTGTCTATTTAAGTTTGTCTATTCGACGACTAGCCGAATGATTAAGAGCTCAAGTTACCAATTTTTTCGCGACCGTCGAGACACAAGTCTCACTTGCGAAATTTTCAAAACTCAATGATTTAGTATTCACTGAAAGAAATATTTTATTCTAAATTTATTGCAAAAAAAATATCGCCTCGGCCAGGGTTTGAACCTGGACCTCCCTCTCGCAGATTTCGGTTTCGAATACTGTCACGATAGGTGGCACTCGGGAATCAACATTGTAGGTAATTCCGGACTTAGTTCCGGGAGACTGCTGCACAGGCCTACTCCTGTGACTAACTAGTCTTGGGCGATGGAATAACAACTCCTTGTTAATTGACAAGAACTGTAAGGAACTTTATTATTTCCTAGCGAGCTACACTGTCTGGAGATCCACGACTCTCCAGTATCTCGCTCGCTCCCTTCCCTTCGCTTCCCCCACTCTTGGCAGAGAGAGACAGACGCTTCGCGTCCCCACAACATTAGACTGTTTATTGCGATAAATATTGCCGTGTGCCTCGATGGTCGAATTGGTTGAGACGCTCGCCTAGCGAGAAAAAGGTCCAGGTTCAAATCCTGACCGAGTGGTGTTTTTTCTAAATAAATTTAGAATAAAATATTTAGACACTAACACCCTGTCACGGCTCTTAGCCCTTTTCCTCCAATGTGACACATTTGCGACACACGAATAAGATATGTATGAATACAAGTTCAGACGACGATATTGAAATAATTCATGCATCACTAGCACACGAAATAAAGCAAAAGGAGCACACTAAGAGGATAATTAGTGTTGGCTATCACATTTGTTAATAACATACTCAAGATATACTAGATCGAGTATATCTTGAGTATGTTATCAACAAATATGATAGGCAAATCTAATTATCACTCTTAGTGTGCTCCTTTTGCTTTATTTCGTGTGCTAGTGATGCATGAATTATTTCAATATCGTCGTCTGAACTTGTATTCATATTGTCAAATTCATTGTTTATTGGTATATTAAATTATTGGTATAGTTACTACAATGTGGTTTCTGATTATCACGAGATAAATTAGAATTGATCCCTGCAAAAATTTAATTAATTATAAGATAAGATTTATCAGGGAATAGTGCAAATTTAATATTCCCTTTCTCTCGTCTGTATACAAAATAGAGCCTTACCTTTTGAAGAATTAACGTAGTAGAATAGAAAAGAAGTAACGAAGTAGAATCATGTTTGTTATCACACGTAAGTTTTACTTTTTTATTTGGAGAGTCACAATTTAACTTAGATACGCATCTTTTCCTGAAATCATGATCTTTAGAAGATACAGGAGATACGCTCTCTTGCAATGTATTATTTACAACTGCCTTTGATGAGGTACTAAGTCTTTCTTTCTCTTCATCATGGTCAGGTAACTACAATATTTTTTTATGACTAATTTAGAGACATATATTGAATTTCTACAAAAACTATTAGATACTGCTAAGAACGTCCTACCTCAATGCAAACTTTATAAATATACACATTACTATTTGGATGAGGAAGCCATGTGCAAATTTCTAATTTGCACACTTTACTTTACTTTTTTTTCTAATTAGAAATTTGCACATTGCTTCCATTGTTATGGCTTCCTCATAGAGGAAGCTTTAAGAGCGAAATAAGAATAATTTGAATACTTTCAAGAAACATCGTAGTAAAGTTAGATTTCTCTCTTAAAGTTTCCTCTATGAGGAAGCCGTAACAATGGAAGCAATGTGCAAATTTCTAATTTGCCTACTTTAATGATGAGGAAGAAATGTGCAAATTTCCAATTTGCACGCTTCAATGATGAGGAAGCAACGCACACGCACACGCACACGCACACAGACATTTTTTGTAAAAATATGATTTTTAGGCGTTTTAAAACATTTTAAACATATTGCCAAAGAAAACTGGAAAAAAAATTTTTTCACGAAAACAAAGCTTCCTCTATGAGGAAGCAATAATGAATAAAACTCACGAAGAAAAAGATAACTCGGTCGCGAAAGGGTTTAATCGATTACCTTGATGAGTTAGAGGCGCTATTTCGGCGTCTCGCCTTAGGCGAAAAATTTCTGACCGTTCCTCTGGCGCTTACCATCCCCGACCTTCTCGCGATGTCATCGGGAAGTCACGGTATTTCCGAGCACGGGCGAGCCATGGCGGTTTTCATAATTCGATGAAAGAGCCGGGACGAGCGAAGGAAGCGAAATGGACCGCCGTAACGGCGGGAGAGGCCGCGTCACATCGCCGTGACGAGAAAAAGGACGAGATTGAAGGTCCAGAGAAAGGGATGAATCGAAGGGACGATCGCAGGCGCCGCCTTCAACCGCGCCGACTTTCATGAGGAAGCCACGGAAATTCTCCCGATGTCGTACAACAACTTTCCTCCGCGATATTGTTTGTTCTGACGACAGCGAGTGTACTGAACCGTTACGTCGAAGCGGGAATAACGTTCGAATATTTGCTGCGGAATATGATGTAAATATGGAGATAGTTATGGTTAGATGGCCGATATAAAAGAGTCATGTGCGATATTTTATATAGGATGTTTATTTGAGCCATCGACATTTCTGTCATTTATAACAGACATCTCTCAGACATTTCCTTAGGCAAAGGTAAAGAGTTTACAATGCTTTCCATTGACGTCTTCCTTCTCTTCCCGCTCTCTCGCCCAAGTTAAGTTCTAAATTTTCAATGAATAAGTTTGGTCGACCTTAACTGGCACGCGTTTAATAAAATAAAATAAAATAAAAAGGTCCTTCTCAAACACATTCTAAAAGGAACAAACCGATAATCGGAATTGCAGGCTTATCGAAGATACGAATTAAATTAATGATACAAATTAAATTAATAGACAATCAAAATGTGTACAATAATACTATGTAAAATGAAACAAGATCACAAATAATGAGCACAATGAAAGGTATGGTTTTATTTTATTTTATTAAACACGCGCCAGTTAAGATCGACTAAACTTATTTCATTGTTATTTAAATTACTGGCAACCTAAAGAGACTTTATGTTCTATTCACATAACAATTCAAGAATTACATAAAACTATTTAACATGTAAGTAACATTTAAGAAATGCTCGTCTCAAATATTAGGCCTCGACTATCAATGTTTTGAATCGAGATGTAGATATACACGTAATGCACGACGAGAGAATATGAATTTATTGTCGATATCTTTATTTCTCGAGCTACAAGCTCTACAATATCGGGTTTAATTTTCTTTTCTTGCTCGCCTAGAAGCCCATGTGCCGTCCTCGATCTAAAGTGGGTCCCACGTGCCACGATAAACTCCATATAATCCATCCTAAGGCCCTTTTATGTGTCAGGCCCTAGGCCCTCGGCGAATAATCCGCCACTCTGTCCGTGAACTCTCTCTCTCTCTCTCTCTCTCTCCCTCTTTCTCTTTCTCTCTCCGAGTCGACGAAGTTCCGTTGTAAGCCGCGGCCGTAAGACGCAACGGATGTTACCTCGCCGGCCGTTCTCGCTCGCCTCTGAATCTCTTACTCGGTTATATCCGCGCTGCGGTGGCGGCGGCGCCGCAACGACCCTACCCCAGGACGATACATCGTCGGGGGTGGCCCCGGCGCGAGGGAGTTTGTAGGATCCACTTAAATCCACCGTGATTTACTCGGGCACGCCGCGTCCAAACCTCCCCCCCCCTCGTCTCCGCCTCGCTCTGCAGCCGAGGATGCAGCCGCAGCCGCAATAAGTAACCGGGCCTCGGGCTTTTCGGAAACGCCGATGGAAAACGTTAAGGAGGGATTCGTCAGTCGACGGTTAGCCCTTTAAGGCCCAGTAACACAGTGGCCAGTCAGCTTAGCTAGTTGTTAAGTAGTGATGCCAATCACTGATACAAAATTCTGTAAGCTATTTACAAGGTTAGATTTTGACACGTTGCATTTTCGCAAGCTTAAAAAAATATATGTATATGCATATATATTGATATATTTGTATATATACATATATATATATTGTGTATATACAGGGTGTACTAAAACCACCGGATATCCTTTTAATAGATTCTTTAGAAAATTAAGCCACTATACTGGGCCTAAGGCCCGGTTTTTCATTCTCCAGTTAACTGTTAACCGGAGATTAGTTGAGTCTCTATCTTTTTCTATATTATTGTCCAAGATGAGACAGGTAGACCCGGTTTCACCAAAGTCGTTTAACTTTAAGCGTAGCTTCGTTCGTCCTTTGTCTCTTTCTACCTGTTACTTTAGAGAGGGACAAACGTGAATAAAACTAAGATTGAAGTCAAACGACGTTTAGTGAAACCGGGCCTAAGGGTAGCGCGTCACTGGAAGGGATCATTAATTAAACTATCTTTTTACTAACTTGTGGAGATTTCGCTTTCCGTTTAGCGTCTTGCGCCTTTTCTTCCGCTATTATTATTTCTTAATTGCTTAAACAATCCGGTATCTTGTTCTCCGTCCGCTGTTGTACGAGACACTACTGTACATTTCTAAAGCGAAAGAATCGCAGATAGAAATCGCGGCGTTTCTTTGACCGAGGCTTTCTAAGTTGATTATACATATAATAGTGTACACGGGCGAGGACTCCGTGGGTATAAAGCGCCGACTCCTTTGTCCGCCGAGAATTAAAACAGAGAGGCCGCTCGAAGGGATTAGACGTGGGCGTAATTAATTTCGGCGGGGCTTCTTATTTTTTAACCGGCGCCGTCTTATTATTGCTCCGCCGCTTTCTTTATTTCACTTCCGATACTTTGTTCCGCCCTCCCGAGGGTTGCGGGCGACATCGCACCGAAATAGTATTACGGTATTTCTTTGAATCGAGGGAATTTACGGGATTTTTGCGAAAGCTCGTTTCAGCCCTGTCTGTAAGCTCCGAGAGTCGCGGCGAGAGGGGAAAAATATATTTTTTTTCTGTTTTTTTTTTATTACAACGCGGAAAAATAGCGCGACCGATGTTTCTCCGCGCGAGTATCGACGCGGAATTCTCTCGCGCGCGGCGCGGCGCCACGTCATTATGTTCGCAATTTTTCTCGATTTATTTTATCTGTATTTTTTGCTTACGGAAACGCCAATTAACGGCGTATCGCGCCGTGCACGCGAATACCGCTGCAAAAATGCGGAACGGCGTTGCGCGATAGTAATCGCGATTAACGTAATAATTACAAATGCGAACGTTAATGCACTCGCCTAATGTCGCGATCCCGCGCGATGACGTTTCCGCCCCCTTTTCCGCGCATATCTGAAAATATTACTTTACAGTCCCAGCGCGCACGGCACGCCCTGTCCAGTCTACGAAAAGAGTGCGCTGAAATTTTTGTCCGCACTTTCGCACTAAATCCGTAAAGATTCATGTCAAAAAGATTAATGTTATTTCACCCGCGGTGAAAATCGAATGCATTTTAATCAATATTTTGTTTCGTTTTTAAATCGCGCGGTGACATCGGGCTATTCTTATTCCAATGTACTGTAGTCGCATTATTCCTTGGCACTTTTCATAGATTTCCGATATGTGTCGGGAATGAAATTTGCATTTTAACCGAGGGACTCCAGTTTATTTCATCATAAATTCGCCAAACAAAGAAATTGGATAAATCGGACTTTTCACGTGTCCAACTGGGCATAAAAAATATACCATTGATAACTTGTCTTTCAGGTTTTCGCAGTCTTTATACAGAATAACGTGTCAAGTCCTTCCTTCCTCTATTTACGTATTTATTAAAAAGTTAATACATTTATTACAGGAGAGAGTCAGTTTTTCGACGGGAAACGACCCGCGGCCGAATTGGCTCGATCTTTACATTCATAGGATCGCGGGCGATCGTATTCCCGTCGACGGTTGAGTCTCGCCGCACGTTTCTCCGGCGAGATTTACGAGCTCCTTGAGTTGGCAAAAATCTTTTATATCGGCTTTCGGCTTCGGCGAATCCTCCGCGGGTCACGCGGGGCGGGGCGCCGGTTCGATCCGCTCCATCTTCATCGGCGGTCGACGGCGCTGATGACACGCGGGAGAGAGTGCCAGCTCCCATTTTCAATATCGCGCCCGACAGTCGCCTTCAGGATCCTCGCCCTCACGGCGGATCCCTGCGAGTCTCGGGCGTCCGTCATTGCTCGCGACATTATCAGCGATTCGCCGCGCCGGTTGCCGCGTCGTCGATTTCCATGCGGATGTACGCGCGTATTGAAACGCAATAAGCTGAATCGAGATCAAATATCCGAGCCGTAGGCGCCAGAAAAAATGCATTTGTCTTGTCGCTCGACCTAGAGTTTCTATCGTTAGGGTTAAGGCAAACCGCCGCCATGGCTGCGTTCGGAAACATCACCCGAGTGTCCCCGTGCATCATTTTATCCTTATTTAATATTCGGTGAGTAACAAGGATAAAATGATCCACTGAGGCACTCGGGCTGAACACACACGACATATACACATACATAGTAATAAAATCTTTATATTACGTGTATACGTTATATAGAAGTTGTGTGTGTGTGTGTGTGTGTGTATCTGTGTTTGCTGAGAATTACTTTATATCAAGAATTCACATTTATTTTATTAATTTGAAAACATTTTCACTTCACATAGCGTTGAAGATTTATTTCATGTCTAATTGTTTCGCTTTATATTAATAAACCAAACGTCACATCTTTCCATATTTTTTAATGGAAAATGACACATTTTGAATTTAAAACTGTGCCCGAAAAGAAACCGGCGCGCAAGACAGATGGCGAAACTGTATACTAGTATGTGAATTCACATAAAAAGATTTGACCTACATGGCATTCTCGTTAGTTGTTACACTTTGAATTGTTTTGAGAATGAATTGAAATATCCTGGCATTATAACATTTATTATACGTGTCTATTATGTAATCTAATTTTAAAATGTCATGTGTTTAAAATGTCCGGTTGCTTGGCTTTTACATATGGCGGATTCAGGCAACCAATAAAAAATCGTCACTACTCTGGGAAAACAAGACAGCTGGCAACCCATTTTGGGGCCCACAATTAGTAATCGAATTATTTGGATTGTTCGTAACTCTAATCTTTCACGAATTTTACCCCGCGTAACTAAAAATCGCAATTAGCTATTCTATCTATATCCAAGATTTTTAAGTAATACTAATCAATTATCTCAATTTGCTCTGTCGATATTCAGTAACGCAAAGGTAATTTTCACTTAAGAGGCACTAAGCGAAATGCTAAGTTGCTACAAAAAATAAATGGTCAAAATTGTTCTTAGAGTAGAGTTACGAGCAATCCAAATAATTCGATTGCTAATTGTGGGCCCCAAAATGGGTTGCAACTGTCTTTTCTTTTCCCAGAGTACTAATTGGCTCAACTCTTATTATATGAACTCTAGTTCGACCCAGTTTTACTAGAATAAATTTTTATCTGACCACAAAATCTATATTTTTAGTTTAATATTACGTATAAATTCAAGATAATCTCTAAATATATGTCATTTATTTATTATTTATTTAAAAAGGAAATGACAAAGATGAAGCTGTATATAAAAGTTACGAGAAGAGATATAAATTGTGTCTCCGGCGCTGATTTCAGCAGAAAATATTTTAACGTCCTGATTCTTTGACAGATTTGCAACCGACTTTTCTTTCACGGGGGGGAAAAAAAACTCGACGGAAGATTGGATAGATTGCGCTCGCATAAATTTTGATGGATTTACCGATGATACGTCCGCGCATGCTGGACTTCCATGCGCTGTTTGTAATTAAATATCGCGAGATACGTAATTCTCATAAAATAGCAGCGCGATAAGTTACGCGCATAAACATCGAGCGTTTTCATTACGGAGGCTTACAATTAGCCCATTCGTTACGCGAAGCCTGTGATTTTCGGGCATTCAAAGAGAGTAATTTGTGAGAGGGAGAAAGGGAGAGTTAAAAGTGCGCGGTTTCGTCAAATTGCGCCCGTCGTCAAATTAATTTTTATGTTATATTAATCGAATATTTGTGTTTACCGAAGATTATGCAATTTTCGCCCTTCTCTCGCGGGAGCGTCGCGACGAGCTGAGACACGAGATATGTTTACCGTGTTACGTCGCAACGATATCAAGTGCTATCGTCGAAGTTGGCGCGGGACGCGTGTAATCCGCGTAATCCGTCGAGCAAGGTGGATGTAACTGGCGCGGCACGATATGGGCAAAGTTCGTCTTCGGACTATCCGACGCCGGCCGGCGCCAGAATAATCGAAAATGTCATGACAATTGCGCTGAATGCCACCGCAACTCCGCCGTTGACTAATGCAAATGGATATATTCAAATTCTATCGGAGAATTAATAATTTTCGCCCGTATCGGGACCGGCGGCGTTGCGCGATAGCGACATATCGTGTTGTCAAACTTAACAAGGCCGATGGCTATATCGTACATTATTAATACCGTCGTCAAACTTAAGAGACGTTTCCGATCCGCGTTTCTCGATCGGTCTTGTTTGGCTCGCTACCTTACGCCCTCCTTTCCCACGGTCGCTCAATATTAAACGGATTCTGAAAAAGGGAAATTTATTTCAGAGAACAATCCGATTAGCAATGCGGTTTCCGCACTGAGAAAAACTTTCATCGGATAAACCAATTAAATAGTATTTTCGATGGCTAATTTTTCCGATTAAATTATGGATACGTCCGATGAAATTTATCCGCTGAAATACAGTTACCGATTTTACATTTGATTGAAAAACCGATCACATCCCGAGTTGAAATTTTGGTACTATTTTGACACTTTTGGATAATTCACACCTACTTAGCTGATCTATACACCTACGTAGACCAGCAATAACCTACTTTGATGACATTATATTTTTTACTACTCCCTTGAGTCTTTAATTCTAAAAATTTACCTTAGCTCCTAAGGACCTACTTTAATGCTAAATTGGCAAAAGTAGAAATTTCCGACGCCATCAGTTTTTAAGTAGGAGTAAATTTTGTACTTGCAGTGCGACCTCTTTTACTGTCTCAGGTCCTACTATATAATAGAATTAAAGGTTCAACATAGGGTCAAAACTGCGACTCGGGATATTTCATCGGGTGTACAATTTAATCGGATATATCCGTTTGTTATTATGTAATTGGATTATTAATCGGACATTTTTCTCAGTGCAGAGATACTTGAAAACTTGACACTTTCAGCTCTATCCAAAAATATATTTTCCGCTATTATTTACAGCTTCTATCTTCATATCTCCGGCGATGAAGATCTTTCGGTTTCGACCTAAAGAATAAATCAGGCTCCCCCTTTTTTTAGAACGCTTTATTTATGGGACTCAATAAATTCTTGTTATTTAATTGCACGAGAGATTCGTCTGCGCGCGAAAAATTCCATTCATTTTTAATCTCTTACGATGATTATTTTTTTCCCCCGACATCTTTTTCGCCCGAGAAAAAATTCATTCTACGTTGAGCAAAGGATTTATCATTAAAATGAAGCCAGGAGATTCTGGAACGCCTCGTGGCAGTCTGTGTATGCGAGGCTCGAATTCTTCGCGGAGGATGCATCGACGTTCGCGTCATGGAGCTGCATTATTCGCGTTCACACACTTGCCGGAAGGTTTTAATGGGTGAAACCGTTTGAAACGCGCCGAATATGTTACAGATATTTCGCTCTCTCGCGAACTACGCGCCTATATTTTTTCCCCCGTAATTATTCGTATGTCCGCGAGCGAGATGCGCCGTAATTAAATTAAATGCGCGCGAGCGTCGCGGCAATGCGAAAATCGCCATGATACAATTTTTCGAGAGAGAAAGAGAGAGAGAGAGAGGGGGGGGAGAGAAAAAATAGCAAAAAAAGTTCGGAACCAACGTGCGGCCGAGGCTCCACGTGCCGTGATCTATTTTTGATGAATGCGTACACTCGCTGATCTTTTTGTCCCGGGGATAAGGAAAAAAAAAGTGAGCGATAATCGCAAAATAGCCTGTGTATTCAACGGGCGCCGGTCGCAGAATTGATTCTAAATAGGGCGTCACATGTTGGGGCCCGCCCGAGGCGTCGATAGTCAAGACGCGCGCCTCGGGGCATAAAAAGCAAAATGAGGAAGTTAGTCACTCGAAAGGAGGCTTTATATCGCTTTTACGACTTTAAACGAAGCGCGGCATCGAACGGTACGTCGCACGGCTGGCGGTGTAGTATAAGGAGTGGAAAAGTTTTCTTCCTTCCGGTGCTGGCGGCGCGAAACTCGCCTCTCCGCGACGCCCGAAGGTGGTACACGGAGAATTCATTTGGCATTCAGGACGGGGAAACCGTCGGAGGTGGCCGTTGACGGATGCGTGGCGAAATAAACGAGTGTCCGAATACGTTTAAGCAAATGCGTTTCTCTCCGCGGCAACGCGAGAAGTTTGTTCCTTCGTTCGGCCGCGCGTCGCGAATCGTCTCGCCGAGTCTCTTTCGCGAAGAGAGTAAACGGAGTTCCATCGACCGTATACGCTTTGCGATCTTTTTCGCGAAATTGCCGTTAATATCGAGTAATATTATGTAGCTGTTTTCCCGGGACTTGTCGATAGTGAAAATAAAACTCGCCTGGAGTATATACACGGGGGAAAAATGCTATTGAATTAAATAAAATGGATGTTGCTTGAATTGAACGTTGACATCACGGGCTGTCACAAACATAAATAATTCACTTAATAGCGTATCTGCTATGGATTATAATTTTAAGCACTGAACTAAATATCCAGATTATTACAAATTAAGAATTCCTTTAGGATTTACCACGAAAGATATTTCATAACCGGAAGTTTTTGCTAGACTTGACTGCAAATCTGGTAAATGCTAAAGGGAATTCTGATTCGTCCATTTTCTAACAGACGACTGGTTGAATCTATCAGATTTTTCTTCAGTGTGGTTTTCGACCACTGGCGATATTAAATTTATCTGTGAGTTTTCAATAAATCCGTGCATAACATTAGCTCTCAAAAATACTCAATACAACTTGAACTGCGAGAGCCACCTAATTAGCAACATCCCTGTCTGCGAAGCTACCATAAAGACAGCGCCGGGTTAAGGAGATTGAGACCCGCGTACCGCGTTTAGTGTCCTTAAATGCAAACACGCCGGCGTTGCGAGCCTTTTCCCGGGGACGTATTGGGAAAAATAACGACGATTCGACGAGGAAGTGGACGTGTACGGAGGAAACGAATAGACGTATAAAGGTGGACCGGGGGAAGAAAGCCATTGGAAAGGGAGAGCCCTAGCCGCGCTTCCCACAGATTATGCTAACGAGACAATCCCCACGGTACACCGGAGGCGCGTATAACCGAGTCCTTTTTTTTATTTTATTTTTCCCGTTCGTTCGGCGGAGAGATCCCGCATCGTCGCTATCTCCCTCAGACCGAAGGAACGGGGATGGCGGACGTATCCTGGCAAACGGAATTGCCCGGGGCCTTCTCAGTGGTGCGTAAAAAAAAAACGCTGGCAGAAGCGAAACCCGTCCCGCAAGTGGAAATAGAAACATCGCGGGAACGTTTCGTGGTAGCTCCAGAGCGATTTCCCGGCGAACCGATGATAAACGATTAGGGGGGCGGATTAAGGGCCAGTTGCACAAACGTCGGTTAACTGTTGACCAGAGCTCAGTCAGCTCCCTATCTTTTTCTAACTTGTCGTCTGAGAAGAGACAGAGAGGTTTTTCATTTTCTGGCTAACTGTTAGCCAGAAGTTTGCCGACTCTCTGCCTTTTCCCAAATAATAATATAGAAAAAGATGGAGGGTCGACTACAGCCTCTGATTAAGAGTTGGCTAGAAAATGAAAACTCGGGCCTGAGTTCAATTAACCTTCGGTTAGCAGTTGTCCGCCGTTTGTGAAACTGGCCTTAAATCTTCTAAACTCGACAGCGGAGGCGAAGTGGAGGTACTTTACCCGATACGGAGGAGTCCCGCAGCTTTTATTTGCAAAGATCATTCGTACCGCTGTTACTTATAATTTACTTCTCTTCTCTCTCCCACGGCTTTACCGCGCGCCGCAAACTCCTTTAATAGACATTCGCTCCGCATTCTCGTTTACCGCCAAAATCCTTGAGGAGGGAGCCGCTTTATCTTTTCTCCTCGATACCGATCTGCGGCGAATTTTCGTCGAGCGTTCGGTAATCACGCCCTTAACTGCGCAATTACGCACGCTCCCCTTTTTTTACGGCGGCATAGCAACGCTCGGCGACGCTCGGCACGAGAGAGACTCGCGGGGGAGGGCATTACCGGGAGCGCAGCTCGCTCTCTACCTCTAGACTCCGGCTCTCTCTAACTTCTATCTACTGGCGGATTTCCCGTTTAAGCCAAAATCAATAGGCGCGTGCTCCGATCTGATAAGTATCCCAAAGAGAGAGAGAGAGAGAGAGAGCGCCTCCCCCATCGAGAGAAGATCCTCTTCGCGTCGCACACTTAAATACATTTGTCTGTATGCGTGAAACTGTCATTGCTCCATCCCAACCACCTTGATTCGCTCGTAATTCGAGTAATGCGAAATTGATTTTTATTCAAACTAATTTTAATAGGCGAACCGATATCAAACCCTCACGCTGACTTCTTGCCTCGAGAGAACTAGCGCGCGCTCGCTCTCGCACATAAAGTATAACGCGCGGTTTGATGCGTATCGCGGGTAGGCGGAGAGGAGACGCGGTATCCCGAGACTCGGATTTACAATCCCCCCGGTTTTAAATTACTTGGCGCCGTACGACGGTATCCCTGAATTTACGCAGGGTCACGTGCGAATCTCGTTCCATTTAAACGCGGACTCCGCCGTGTTTCTCGCTCAGCCACTTCCCTCCGCGAGGCGTCCCGGTTGGCGTTTTTACGCCATCTCCGTCCCGCACGGCCGTAAATCCTTCGTTACCGGAACTTTTTAACGAAACTCTTTCGCGCGTAATCCCTTCGGCGTTCTGTGTTTGCCGTAAAGATTCCGCCGTCGTCCGCGCGCGACACGTGACGTAAGCCTCCGTTCCCGCGCGCGCCCTTTGTCTTATGCAACACCCTCCCTCGTGGCGGAGAACGCGCGCGCGCGCGCATCGGGCGAGCTCGCGAGCGCGCGCTCCCGCTCGCCGTGCAAGAATCCGTGGAATTTTTCGAGTTAGCTCTCCGAGCTGCCGCGATCTGAAAATCCGGAACATTTGAGCAAAAACAAAAAGGCCGAACGTTTAATCCGCGCGGAAATACGGAGTAATTCCGCTGTCTTCCTCCCCCGCCCCGAACAGTCGCTACCGCCGCCTGTTCTCGATTGTCCTTTCGGTCCGGCGCTATCCGGCCGCCCCTTCTCTTTTTAATTAAAACAGAACTTTTGTTCAATTACATTATACACGGGGCGTTTCGGATTCACCACGAGTTTTTAGCAATCGAGACCGAATTAAGAAAAACAGAGGTTGCTCCAATATCGCGGCATCGATAATTGCTGTGCGTATACAGCAGAAAACTTGATTCTTCAATTGGTCCCGGGTTTTATTTCGTGAAAGAATTGGAGGAAAGTTCTCTATTATGAGACAGGATTCTAATATGATGTAGTAGGTCTTGAATGTCCAAATTTAATCAAAAATCTCTTTTCGCAACGATTACACGATCTAACGATCAATTTTCCACTAAACGGACTTCACTCCAAGGGCAATGAATTCATGGTGGAACCAGCAGACGGTGCCTATTAATTTAGCAGAAACTCCACTATCTCATATTAGGAGCCTACCACATAATAGGGGACTTTGTTCCATACGCTACGATGTTAATAATAATAAATTTATTGACGTATCTGTACAAGATTTTGTTCCGATTACAAGAGCATGAAGAAGATAAAGAAGTAAAACGCTAGCAAGCTACGGTGTGTACCTGTAGAGAAAAGAAAGATGATAATTTGATCTCAAGGGGATGAAATGTAGGACGAAAGAAAAAGAAGGCACGGAAGGAAAGAACTTAAATAGATCGCAATATATATTGAACGTAAATTCAAAAGTTAAATGTTAAACGTGGAAATATTTCGGTTAGTTTTTACCGTCGAATTTACGCGAGAGAAAAATCCACGTTCGACTTTAAAACTGGGAGAAACTTACAATTAGCGCTGCGAAACAGCAAGTTAATTTTGCGAGCCGCGAACGTTCCTCGTCAATCCTCTCGGCTTCCAATCGCTCGACACCGTGGCTGCTTGCGCGCGAGTTGCGTATCGAAATAATTTCGCTGCGGCGGGCGCAAATGTTTCTTTGATGACATCGGCTCATTGTTGCTACCCACGCTAATAGTCGCTTTTGCCCGGAGCACGTCTGCCTATTAGCATACGCATTCGAGCGTGTCGCGTTTCTTGCTCCGCTCCCAGCCGTCCTCGTTCGCTGAATATCACATGAAATGGAGAATCTCCCAAAAGTGCTTCTCCACCTCGCTCCGCTTGATAACTCATTTTCTTAGCAAATAGCGAAGCGTCGTTTCATGAACCACCGTCTATAGTTGCGTAAACGTCGTCTTGTAATTAAGCGGCAAAGCCAATTTGACATTTTCAAGAGCGTCATCTTTCTTGCGTGAAGCTATGCTGTCCCTAGCTGTCCTCATTTGTCAAACATCACATAAAATAAGGTCTCCAAAAGTGCTTCTCCCCCGCTCATTTTTCTCAGCAAACAGCACTGTCACTTCAGGAACTACTGTCCATGGTTGCGTAAATGTCTTGTAATTAAGCGGCAAAGCCAATATGACATTTTCAAAAGCGTCATCTTTCTCGCGTGAAGTCATACTGTCCTCATTTCCCAAATATTACATAAAATAAAGTCTCCAAAAGTGCTTCTCCCCCGCTCATTTTTCTCAGTAAAGAACAGCTACTTCATGAACCACTGTCTATAGTTGCGCAAACGTCTTGTAATTAAGCGGCAAATCCAATTTGACATTTTCATAAACGTCATCTTTCTTGCGTGAGGCTATGCCGTCCTCATTTGCCAAAATTACATAAAATTAAATCTCCAAAAGTGCTTCTCTTCCGCTCATTTTTCTCAGTAAAGAACAGCTACTCCATGAACCACTGCCTATGGTTGCGTAAACGTCTTGTAATTAAGCGGCAAATCCAATTTGACATTTTCAAAAGCGTCATCTTTCTTGCGTCAAGTCATACTGTCCTCATTTCCTAAATATTACATAAAGTAAAGTCTCCAAAAGTGCTCCTCCCCCGCTCATTTTTCTCAGCAAACAGCACTGTCACTTCATGAACCATTGTCGATGGTTGCGTAAATGTCTTGTAATTAAACGCAAAGGCACTTTGACATTTTCAAAAGCGTCATCTTTTTTGCGTCAAGTCTTACTGTCCCCATTTTCCAAATATCACATAGAATAAAGTCTCTAAAAGTGCGTCTCCCTCGCTCGTTTTTCTTAGCAAACAACAAAGTTACTTCATGAACCACTGTCTATGGTTGCGTAACCATCTTATAATTAAATAGCAAAACCATTTGACATTCTCAACAGCATCGTGAAATAAAATCCCCAAAAGCGTCTCTTCCACTCGGCTCTCTCGATATTTTATTTTCTTAACGAGCGAGTTATTTTATGAGCCATTTAAGGTCAGTTTGACATTCAAACGCGCCGCTTTTCTCTGCGCGAAGCCGCGCATCCTAACGCATTTCGAGTCCCGAACAGATCCATACATTTCCGGACGATTACGAGGTGCGACCCCAAGATATGTGTGCGACACAGCGATAGGGAGATTTTCATATCGCGCAGACTTTCCAGCGCTGACGATCATTTCGGCCCCGGGTACATTCCGTTATCTCGCACGAACGAGAGCCCGCTCGGCCGGGGAGCACATTTTAGATTCGCGATTTCAACGATATAGGATTTCTCTCAGGCCGCGGTGGAGAAAGGCCAGCGAAATCCAAACTCTTTGAATCGGCGGACGGCTCCGCGGCCGGCATTGTATGGGTGGCTTACCCTCGTTTCCCCGGGATAAAGCCGGGGGTATCACCGGATACTGCTCATCCCGAGTCTATCGCCGGGGCCGTCCGACCGGTCTCGAGGATCCCCCGTTCCGTCTCTTGAATTAGAGGCCGGACGACGCCCAGTGTGACTTTTATAATCGCCCGTAATACCGCTCGCGAAAGGCTCGCTTTCAGATGCTGCGTAACTATTTTATTAACGCTCGCGGGACTGCTTGTTGCCCGGCAAGAGGCTTCCTCTCGCCGTTGCCCGTGGACGAATCAACGTCAGGAATGGATTTGCACAAACTCCGTTTATCTCCACCTACTACCATTCTAACGACAAGTGTGCATAACCGAAAATAATCGAAAGAATCGGTCGAATTGGTGAGACGCTCGCCTAGAGTGTAGGGAGGTCCAGGTTCGAACCCTGGCTGAGGTAATATTTTTCGCAATTAATTTTCTGTATTATTAAAAGTGCCAGATACGGTCAAGAAAACACTGACGTTGATAATCGAAAGAGTTGTGTAATTTATAGAGGAAAGTCTCCTATTGTGAGATAGGCTTCTACTAAAAGGTTGCGGGGGTTCTACTACATTAATAGGCGTCATCTGTTGGTTCCACCATGAATCTATTGCTCTTGGAGTAAAATCTGTTGAATAAAAAATTCATTGTTACACCGTGTAACGGAAAGAGATTTGTTACTGAATTTGGACGTTGAAAACCTGCTGTCTCATATTAGAAGCCTGTCTCATAATCGGGGATGTTCCTCCATATTAATAATTGTTTTACTTTAACGCGATAAGCGAGAGAAATTGATTAGACCGAATGTACCCGGTGGAAAAATTTCGCCGGCGCAATATCGAGCCGGGACTCTACGTATTTTCGCACGGGGATGCCTGGCGGCGCGATTTCACCTCACGTTGGCGTAAACAAAACGATGTCTAAAACGGGAAGAAAAACGAAGTTGGTTCCGGCGCAGCGCGGCCGTGAACATCGCGGCGATCTTAATTTCCTGGGCGGATGGTGCGTGATAATTCCGATGAAAAATTCCATCCTGCGCACGGCGTAATTAACGAGGAGATGGCAGACCGCGCGCGGGCGCGCGCGCGCGCGCGTTTGTACAGCACTGGTCCTGTCCGCTCGCGAAAGGACCTAATTAATTAGATATCCCTACGACAAATTGCTAGAATTACACCTCGCTGATTACAATTAGACCCGGAATGAAATTCCAGCGCAATAAAAGCGCGCGGCACACTATACTCGCGTTATGCTTCCCGTCCCTTTTTCGCGCTCTCTCGCTCCCTCGCTCTTTTCTCTCTCCACGTAGCATTCACGCGTGCGAACGAACGCACGCATACAAAACTCTTTGCCGCTTACAAGAAGTTACCTTTATGAAAAATTAAACGTAAAATTAGAGTTTCTTCATTAGAGAGGAAGAGGCGGAGGGAGAGAATAAGAGAGACTAGAGAAAAATACTGAATAGATATTCAGTTGCGCTACGAATACTTTGAACCTTCCATGGGGTCCACTTTCTCTTAATGAAACTCTCTATTATTTCGTATTTCGGAATTAAAATATCTGAATATTACACGTCGTAAGAAAGAAGAGGAGCAATTTAATTAAAGCATCGCAAAGAAAAGCAAGAAATGATGTCCTAGGGTCAACGTCACATAAGCGCAATACAGCAGACGAACATACCGAATGGTGAGGTCTGTAGGAAAATATATTTTATTTTATGCGCGCTATTATTTCCTTATCGGAGACTGCTGCCTCCGATAAATCGGCAACGTTTTCCCGAGGAGTTTCGCGAGCTTTTTTTTTCAATGAAGCGAAAATTAAATTTAAGTAGTTAATAAAAGGGCGGCGGCGCGCGGAGGGCCGGGCGGGCGGGCGGGAAGGAGAGCGGAACGAAAGCGTGGAGAGGCGAGGGGGAGGATCGAGGAGGCGAAGAGCGAGCGGGGAGGGTAGATCGGCCGAAGCATAGTAATCGTAAAACCGACCCATGAAAAGCCGAGGCCGGTGTCTGGATTACGACTGCGAGATTCAAGAATTTTTCCATTTATCGCCCTTCTTGCATGAGCGCATACAAGAATTCGATACGAGAATATGGGTGGCTCTCTGCTCCTGCAGAGATCGGGCGGGAGGGCGAGGAGGTGAGAGCCGTAGGGGGGTGGAGGGGGAAGGAGGGGATGTACCCATCCTCGACCTCCGCCTTGAATATCTAATCGACGGCGTGCTGCTCGCTCATGCATGCACTCCGAATCGCGGCTGTGCATTCCACGAGACACTGCGCGTCGACGGTGCCGAGGGCGCGTTCGTTCCTCCGTCCCCCTTTTTTTTCGAACGTTCGCGGCGCATCGTATTTTTCCAAGCGCGACGCGCGCGACGCGATCATCTCGTCGTGATATCCGACGAGATTGAAAAGGGCTGAGCGCGACACGTTACGCCAAATGCGCTCGTTTTTGTTTCCCGTTTATCGATGACGAAGGGTTGAAACGCGCAACTTGATCGTAAGGGCAGTAAATCTTTATACATATAAGGTTATTTTTTTTACAATACATAAAAACTAATTTTATTGCACCTGTCTTTTGATAATTTCTGGGAGAGAGAGAGAGAGAGAGAGAGAGAGAGAGAGAGAGAGAGAGAGAGAGAGAGAGAGAGAGAGAAGAAA
>NW_011967136.1:301322-311061 GCF_000949405.1 Vollenhovia emeryi
TGACGTAAAGTGATTAAACGTGTCACATTGCTGTGATGTTTCAGGCCAAATCACCCCAGAAGTTTTGCCCGAGTTTTTAGCCCCTTTGGAAAATCACACGGTGATTCAAGGTCGTGACGTCTTCTTCACCTGCGTCGTTAATCATCTGCAATCGTACAAGGTATGGCTTCCCTTTTCAAATAATTCCTCCCCATGCATCGTCGCAAGAAAAAAAAACAATGAATGAGAATCGCAGCGCGTTGAATATTAAAAGAGAACGTTGAAAAAAACGTAAAAGTACAATGTACGTCTATTATAAAACGTACGTCGAGATTTATGTACCAGGAGATGTAGCGCAGTGTTTTTTAAATCTCCTCTTCAAGTATAATGTATAATAAATATAACATATTTCCGCGAAAGTTTGTACTTTTACCGAAGCAGGAGGGAAAATTATGACCGTCGACGGATCTACATTTGCGCATTTTCACGTTCAATTTTATTTGCGAATATTCGTTTCTTCCGCGAGTCTGACTATGTCCGTTTGTGACTACTGCGGGCGGCGATGCGCGCGCTGTAGACTAATTTTAGACAAATTTTTATATTTACATTTAATCTGACGAGAATTTCATACATTTTTATCTCTCCTCAATTATCCCTCGATCTTTCATTATTCTTCGTTATTTTTGTATTATTTTTTCATTAGATTTTAATAACGAATTAAATTTAATCGCAAAGTTAATTATACTCCGATAATAAGTTAGTTAATGCACTGAATTTGTTTTATTCTTCGATCGCATAGATTTTCAAGCGGCCAGCCGTATTTTTTTTTACTTTTCGCAAAACACCCAGTTAATCGTAATTCCCGTTTTTCGAGACATAAATTTCGAGAAATAAAATCCTCTTCCGATGTTTCAGGTAGCCTGGATAAAATCGGATTCCCGAGCGATTCTGGCGATACACACGCACATGGTGGCGCACAATAACCGGCTATCCGTCACGCACAACGGACACAACACGTGGAAACTGCACGTGTCGAATGTCCAGAAGAACGACTCCGGTACCTACATGTGTCAAGTCAATACCGATCCTATGCGCAGTCAGGTGAGACCCTAAAGTCAACTATCCCAAGCGTTTCGCGGGCTCAAATCGAACGTTGAAAGGCAACAACGCTGCGCAACAACGTACTGCAATGTAATTAAATATCGCTGACGCGTTTCCTTTTTTTTCTACGACGCTACACGCTTTTCCATATTTACTCACGCAGCTTCTCATCATTTCCTACACTTTTTTTTTTTAATGACACGGGTACCCGCATTTTTTGGAATACCGCAAATGTCGCTTCAAACGGTATTAATCCGATGCGTTGAAACGCGCTGCAACGCGCGTCCGCAATAACAACGTATCTCTGTTAAATTAATTTCCATTTACCTTCCACCCGACGCTTTATTTTTCGACGGCGCTTCCGCGTCGGAGCCGCGGTCGTTACACGCGCGGCTCTATCGATTTCCATCGACAAAGCGCCGTGTCGCGCCGCGCGACGTAATTCGATTAAAAAGATCGAGGTTTCGCGCAATTTCGTCGGATCCGTCCGGCGGAATTTTTAAAATTCCATACACAAGCCCGACCATAACTTTTTAACGCGCGCTTTTTCTTCGGCCCTCCGACCATTATTTTGCGGTGCAATATCGGTTGTAATATCGGCCTACCGCTGCAGCTGCAATTCAGAGCCGAGAAGCGTGGACCTTTGCGTTATTTAAAGCAGACGATCTCAAGCTGTCAATGTCGGACCGCAGCTTAACTCGGGTTCTTAAAACTAGCTTCCAAAAGCCTCTCTACATTCTTGATTTCAACAGGTCCTTTCGCTCTCATGAAAAGAAAAAAACAGACGTCTTTGTACGTCGCTACAAATAAGTACACGCGGAGCATTGGAGAAAGAAAGTTCAGACAAACGGAAACACATTCTTACGTATATTACCTCGAGGTAATTTTTATTTCTACTTGTCAGTCGTACATTTCCGGGTTGGAAAAAGAAGAGAGGGTGAGGAAGGGAGGGTTCGATAAACACGCAGTATTCACGCAAACTGAAAATAGTGGCGGTTAGTGAAGTGGTAAGGGAACGGAATTGCCGATGTCGCGTGGTTTTAATTATGCAGATTTTCGGCGGAGCGCACAGCCCCGCGAGCATTCGGAAAGGCGCACGGAAAATTATTGCCGACGTAGAAGCGCGGCAGGTGTGCATACGGGGGTGCGTTCCCGTTTCCTCCCAGTACTGTTGTCAGTACTGGACGCTATTACTGAATTCAGCTTCTGAGAAAATCATTTCCAAACGTACCCTCGGTATATAAACGTAACTTCGCAACAACATAGCAATTGTTCCAAGGGGATAATCACTAGCTAAAATGTTGTCCCACCGATTACACGATTTCATCGAATTTTCATGCGATTTCATCCGATTACAAATAATCTCATCTAATTGCAAATAATTTCCTTATATGCACGTTTAAAGATACGTAACGTTGTTGAACCTCAAAAAGATGTTAGATTTCCTAGAAATATATATTTTTTATTTTACTAAGAAGTATTTGCTTGTGGAGGTAATTTCAGTTAAGATTCTAGTATTTGGTCACGTGTTTCCTTGCTCCCCACTTTTCCCACTGGTCTAACCGTAGTTTTAACGAAAAGTAATTTTGTATTTGTATTTACTGTTTATTGTTCCAAATGCGCGCGCAAAGGTGCACCAACGTTCCAACTCGCTGTTGTTCTAATGGCAACTACTTCAGTCTTATTTTGAAAAGAATACGCGCCTATAGGCGTGAACTATGATATATATTTGGATATTCACGAAAAGAAGTCAATTTTTTGGAAAATGGAAACGAGCTGAGAAAATGTTCAAATTTTATGTTTATTGTCTAACTATGTTTATTGTCTACAAGCGAAGAAACTTGAAAATGAAGACAAAACGGTTACACGGGGATTTCGTAAGGATTTCATAATGATTTCGGAGACACTGTCCCACGATTACATGAAGCGATTACCCCCTTGAGTTGTTCGTTTCTAAATGTAACCGTCCACACCTTTTCTTTGAGTCTGAAATATTGAACAAATTGTTAATTTATAAGACAAGAAATTTGAGTAGCTTTTTGTCTCGTTTAAAAAATTCCCCTTGGCTAATTTAGATGAGATGCTAAATGTAAAATTAACGTGGCTACTTTCAGTTACATTAACCGACTAAACACCGACTTATATACCTACGCATAATATCCGATTGTTCTTAGAAAATGTTCTGATCCCGGATCTCCTCCCATTCAGTTTTTATCCTCTCCATCCTATTCTCTTTTTTCACACATACACACGTACACGCGCTCGTGCTATCCCACTCACACTTATCATTTGTCTTGCTTGCACCGCGACGAGCACTCTGGGCCCTTTATCTCGCCGCAGGGCCGTATATTGCATCGGAAGGTTTCCCGCTCTGCCGGTCGCATTGAATTCCGCGGGACATGTGCACCGTACCACGACCAGTAAATTTGACCTACATTCACATTAACCCATAACACACCGGCGACCGCCGGTACGTGCCCAGGGACGTAAAACGACATCTTTTTTACACAGCCACGTGACACTTTAGCACGGTTTATGCCGACTGACGTCTCTCGAAAGGTGACGACACGATATTTCCGGCCTGACGGTGATGAAGTTAATGCTGAACGCGTCAAACACGACTTAATAAATATCGTCTGGTCTTGCGCATATTATTATGCCGGATTTATCGTCGATCTCTACAAATTGTACATACGTGTTCCGTTTGAACTTTTGCAAAATTAAAACACTGCTTTTGCAAATATCTTATCTTAAATTTCTCAGATTAATTAAGACTTGCACTTATGCCACGAAAACTATAAAACAGTTAAAATTTGATTCCTTTCGTATTTAAAGATCAACTCGTCAGAAAATATTGTAAATTCGATTATTAAAAAATGTTGTAATTATACATTTTTCAGATGCAAAATTATTTTTTAACTAATAAGATTAAATTTTATTAGTATTACTTTTTATGCTCTTATAATTAAGAAGAGCTTTCAATTACTTTCTTTTTAAGTGCTCTTGCATAAAAGGGTTATTGAGGGATGTGAGGTAACAAAAATATCGTTGCTTCCACGTTGTTATCTTACAACTACGAGTACATCGTAAAACCATAAATTTTTACTCTCTAATTAAACACGGTTGGAGCTCAAATTTCGTTAATTATCAGGGGTTTTATTTTTTATCTAGTCGCACGTTTATACGGAACAAAATATGTAAACATTTTACGTTTGCACGTTTTGGACTATATTACTATTATAGCAATATTTACTGCGGAAATTTTAATAATATTTTACTGCAACATTAAAATATTATTATGGCGGACGCAGAGCTCATCCTGGCAAACTATGCGCAGTAATGAGAGGACGAGTCACGTTTTTTTTTTTACTAAATAAAAAATAACAAACTCGCGTGATAAAAGGAGCAAATTCGTGCCGGTGTTTATTTTATTTCGTCTAAAACCATAAATTTCCTTGCATGTTCGTTTCATCGAATTGGATAGGCTACGTGCACTATTGCAGGTCCAGTAAATTCTATACCCCTGCACGTTATACCCGTGCGAGGATACCCTCATCGTGTACGTGCTCGGGACGGTAAAACAATGTACTTTTTTTCCGGTGAGTAGTTCGAGCCTTGTCTTTGCCCAGACGGCCTTAGTATGACCCTCTCTCTACGAGCTGTTTACTCCGCAGGAAGAAATTCTTTCTAACTCTTTGATCTTCGCGTTCATAGTACATCAAAATGCAATTAATCCGTTCTTATCCTTTTGCTGCGAACAGTTTTAATAATGAAATGATTCAGATTGCTGCTGTACAAAGAGCGCGATAACAGAATCTCTTTTGTAATATTCGATATACCTTGATATATAATTTAGAGAGCGATTTTAAATAAAAATTCGAATAGTCCCGACATGACATATAATTGGGAAGTTTAAATATTAATGATGTTAATTGACGCTGTAGTTAAATTATATATAACATACTATAGAATTCTGCCAGAAACTGGCGAGGTAATTTGGTTTTCGTTAAAATCTCAACAATTTCATTATTATCGTTTGTGTATATTCTCACTTTTCAAAAGAAATCCGGTTATAATATAGCAAGATTGTAATAATAAAGGCTTAAACCGAAAGTCCGAAGTTGCTCGCGATGCGCGACGATCTTTTGACGTCTCCTTGTTCTAGATGGGATACATGGAAGTAGTGATACCGCCCGATATAATGGACGACGAGTCCGCGGACGGTATGGTCACTCACGAAGGAGGCAATATAAGATTGCGATGCGTCGCCACCGGTTCGCCGAAGCCTATTGTCACTTGGAAACGAGAGGACGGCCGCAACATTATCCTCAGGGAAGACGGGCAGAAACAATGTAAGTACATTTCCGAGGATTCTTCGCGAGCGATTTCTTACCCGCGAGATTCCGCTCTGAACGTCGATTCTGAAAGGCGAATTAAAAAATTATGTTTTTCAACTTCCGTATCGAGAATTTTTTAATCAGAGATATGAAAAATAAATGAGAAATTCAATTTTCGCAAAGGGATTTTCTATAATTAAAAATTACAGGAGAGGGGAGGATCATCCCCTTTTTATTATAATTTTTTTTTAATTTCAATATTTCGGCAATGATAATAATACGGAATCGCGATAAATCAGATCTAGATTTGAAATGCGTTCGAGGCCTCCGCTGCTCGATATCATTACCGTAAATGATAATTAACGTTCATCACTGTGAGAGGCATTCAATAGACATGCATTAGTGGATACGTACATTAGTAGATTCGGGTACGCCGAACTCAAAATGTAACACGCAAACCGCTGTGCAGTCCATGCTCTGATGAACTTATATTCACTTACCGTTGATATTTTAGAATAAGCTTTGAATCGCATTACACTCGCGGAACTCGGCATTCTCGTAAAATCGAGTTACCTGAGATTCCTTTGAAACCGCATGTTTCACGAACGCATTTGGCAAGATGACTATATACACACATATATAAAATATATATATATATATATATCGTTGGAATAATAACAGATTCAAACAGACAGAGTCAAACAGTGCAAATTACGAGCGTCTGAGATACGCGAGGTGGGCACAATGTAAACTGAATTTATTTATACACAGGATATTCTAAAAACAGTAGAGCTTATTCGCTCTCTTCCCCATAAGCCTTATATCAGGGTAGAATTAGGATCAGAACTTTCCCTAATTAATACTTGCAAAAAGTTTAGCGAATTTCGCGGGAAAGCGCTCTGCATAATGATATGTTGTATTATGCAAAGATGATTAAATTTAGCTCGCAGTTAAATTTACCTTGCATTATATTGTTAAATAGCAATGGTCTGTGTATTCTGAATGAATTCCTTGATACTCATATTTCACCGTAACCCGAATATCATGTAGCCAATTATGTTTCCTTGTAATCATTCGTTAATAATTTCATATCCTCGATTTTAATGATTCTAATTGGTTTCGGCGTAACAATGATAATAATAGCGTACGAGCCTGCACGCTTGCCTGTGATGTTTCCGAGATGTAAAAGAAAAGTATTATATTAGGTTCACGCTTGAATCTTTATTTACGATTTCGTTAAACGAAATTTAATATATCTCTAATCATAATGACAAGTTGACTAATAACTGTTCGATAATGTATACAAAGCAGGAACACGCTCTATGCATTAAGTAAGTTCTTCGTCACATTAATCAGTACGTAAGTTTGTTATTACAGCAACTTCTTTAAAATAATGGTTCAACAAAACTGTCGCTGTTTCGATCGTGCATTCAGTGCTAAACGAGAGTAAAAGTGTAGCCGTTTAATTTAGAAAGATAGAACTGCCGAGAAGAGCGCCGAAAGAATGAAACGCGAAAGCATGAATACAATATGACGTAATTGCGCGCTTTTAGCGTAGATTGCAGGAACAATTAGAAATTCGGCAATTAATCCAGTTTTTATAAAATAACTTTCTGCGAAATGTTTTGTTTTCGGAGTTTTGAAAATAATCCCCCGGTCATTTGTCATTTTAAAATAGAGTCGGCCACAGAGTTCGGTGTCACTTTAAAGTTTATGGCTCGACGTTAGTTTAGGATTCACACGTTCAAAGTGTTGACATCTGACTTGGTATGGGATGCACGTTGAACGGTGAATTCCAACTGCGAAGCGGACATATCACAGAAACAGGGTCATAGGTAACGCTCGTGCATGCCGACACGGTTTCTCGTTCCCGATCATCTTACCGTTTATTACTGAGCTACGTCTTTGATTCATTGCCATTGTTGAACGCGGAATAATTTCTTGAACGCTGCAGATATCGTAGAAGTAGCGCAACTGCACTGAGAAAAATGTAATCGTCAACTGCATCGGATAAATTTCATCGGACGTATCCATAATTTAATCGGAAAACGTGATCGGAAAAATGAACAATCGGAAACGCGTGCAGAGTGAGAGGGGATATGTTTCTTTCTCTCTCGCATCATTTTGCCGAGGCTGGCCAGACTCTGATTAGAGGGGCTCCATTATCAAAATTTAATTCCAAAGAAAAGTTGGTCGGGCGCGACATTGTCATTTATCATAATTTGCCGCAATTATCGTGGGCGATTTGATTCGATCGCTAACAAGTAACAAATAAAATATCATTTGCGTAAAAATAAAAAGTTGCAGTTACGCAATTGAAGTGACGCAATCGTTTCTTGACGAACGTTATTGATAATATCCGCTCTTTTCGCAACGCTAGGCGGGATTAAGCACGAGGGGAGAGTCAGCGATACGCACTGAGCTGCCCGGGAAGAAGGCGACGCGATTACGTCGATTCTCTAATTAAGACGGCCGTGCCGACGCGGCTGGAAAAGTGTCGGCGCGATAAAGTGTCGGAGCGCATCAGCGCGGAATAATCGATCGTCTCTTGCGCTTATACTCGGGCCCGCTGGTAATTAATTACAGCGCGAACGGTAATTTACACCCCGCGGCAAATACATAAGCGCGCACCCCCACAATGCACACGGCGCGGCGGCGGAGGGGAGTGGCACGTCTAAAACCATAAATTATTACGACGCGCTGCTTCAAGTTTAATCACAAAATAAATAAATCGATAAGTACATCTTGCGCCCCGCGCGAATCCCGTGTGCCACCCCCACACATCCCCGTTTCGTTATCGTCGCGGAGTGCGTGCCTCCTCTTCTATTTCTCGTCGGGGCGAAGGAACGCCGAGGGGAGGCTCGCATTGACGGTGAGATGGCGTACGAGGATCTGTTTAGCGTCTCTCCCGCGGATTATGAGAAATTGTAGAAGAACCCATTCTAGATTCCACAAACTTGAAGCGAACTCGTCTCCGCGATTAATCCTACCCTGAAGGATTAAAGTTTACAAGAGTTAACGACCCCCGCGCGACGAGGTCGAGGGCTTGTCGTTCTTCGCGAGTTAAAGTGCACTTATTGACCGCTCTTACAAGCAATCCGCCCACGTCACCCCAATAATCCCAGGTTCCGCTGTGCGCGGGGTGTATTCCGTGTACACAAGTAGCGATCCCGCCGGAAGGATCTCCGAATCCCCGACGACCTGTCCTCTTAGTGTCACTCTCGCTGGAGAGATCAGTCGAGGAGCTTCCGCGTGAAAAAAAGGAAGATGAGAGAGAGAGAGAGAGCCCGAGAAGCGCGCTACAAGGCGAGAAGGAACGGACATAAAAGAAGAAATTCTCCGATCGTAATCGCCGCTCCGTGCCGTTTTCATCCCCCTTCGCCCACCCGTGTCAGCCTGATCTCCGAAGCGTCGTAAAAATAGACACCTGGAGGACATCCGGGGTGACACTCGTTAAACGCGGAAAGGACTTCCGAAGGAGATCAGCGGGAGAGACCCTACCCGGCGGAGGACGAAGCAGAGGGGTAACGAACGATATCGCGCGCGAGAACGAACGGTCGTAAAGTCGTCTCCTCCCCTGCCGGCTCCTCCACTTCCGCATATCGCGAGAGGGAGGCGGGGAAGAAGCGTGGGAGAACGAGCCACCCAAGTTGGCAATCGAGATCTCCTCAGCACGCGGACGCGCGTCCGCGACGACGTGACTACTCCGCGTCGCCGATTAAACGGCGAGCGGACGTCTCCGGGATTGCGGCACTGGATATACGCTGTAAACTTTTACAACACATTCCCGGTAACGACACTCGAAATTCGACGGTCGTTGGGAACAATGAACCCCCGGTTCGATCGCATCTTCCGTGGAAATTTGAGCGGCGATTTTCGCAGTCCTTTTTTTTTTATATTGATTGGACAATAGAGGCGAAAAAGCGCCGGGGATACGCGCGAGTTAAAATAACTTGGCTGTTGATTCAATTAGAGCGTTCGAGAAAGAGAACGTAATCTTTTCTTCAGACTAATGATTCTTAAGGAGGACGCGACGCTGAGAAATCTTATACCGAAAGAGGAACGGAAATGTTCTTATTCAGCAGATCGCGTCGAACGACTTCAGAAGTGTTCCACGTGTAATATTTATGAACGCAAATATATTGCTACAGCAAAGTACACGTATCGTATAATTTGTAAATTAGAAAATACGATTTTCGAATATAATATGCTTAATAATTGAAATCCCTTTGGTCTTTCTTATTATTTTTATTACAATCAGCTGGATTTGCAAATTAGCCTTGAGATTTCTTAGCTATTAAAGGCTGCTGCTAGAAATCAAT
>NW_011967136.1:311663-335896 GCF_000949405.1 Vollenhovia emeryi
GCAAATAAATGCAAATATATTACGACAGCAAAGTACACGTATCGTATTATTTATAAATTAGAAAATACTATTTTCAAATATAATATACTTAATAATTAAAATTCCTTTAGTTCTTCTTATCATTTTTATTACTCACAATCAGCTGGTTTTGCAAATCAGCTGAATTTCTTAGCTATTAAAGGTTGCTGCTTGAAATCAATGCAAATAAATGCAAATATATTACGACAGCAAAGTACACATATCGTATTATTTATAAATTAGAATATATTATTTTCGAATATATAATAATATGCTTAATAATTGGAATCCCTTTGTTTTTCTCATTATGTTTATTACTCACAATCAGCTGGATTTGCAAATCAGCTGAATTTCTTCTACGACACAAAATTAATTCTTATACTTTTTCTGGGACCGATGACGTCAGTAACATACCATTTCAACATAATATCTCAAACAATTCTCTCGCGCGCGTCCCGCCGAAGCTATTATGTTGAAAATATATTTTCATATGAAAATCGCGCCTGCGATTTTATGTAGACGCGCATCAAATACACATTTAACGCAAATCTCAGTAAACTCTATCGGAGCGCATTTATCATACTGAGTTATTGGAATAGCATCTGCATAAATTGCGACCACGCGCAAAATTATTATTAATGTCATTGAAAATACAATGAGGGGGTATATATTATTTTTTTTTGCGATTGAAAGAAAGAATAATGAGAAAATATTGGACGGGCCCAGCTTGTCTCCCGGGGCAGAATTTTGCGCGAAGATATGCGCGCGATGGTAAAAATGCCTAAATATTGATCTTCCCGATTTTGCAGCTCTGAAAACACTCGTCGGCGAGACACTGGAACTGACGGGGGTGCTGCGGCAAGAGATGGGCACGTATCTCTGCATAGCCAGCAACAATGTGCCGCCGACGGTCAGCAAGCGTTACTCCGTCGATGTTCACTGTAGGTATCGCGCCGCAGATGCGGACGTTAATTAGCCGTCGCCCCGTCGTCGTCGTATTGAATACAGCAGGGTAGAACGCCCCGAACATCATTCCGGCTCTCACAATTGTCAAGCAACGGCTACAAGTGCCATCAATCGCGCACTTTGACGAGACGAATCGCGAAGGCTTTTTAACTTCTCGAGAGAAAAATATAAATGTTACTCGTAAAAGACACGGGATTCACAATTGCGAATGATAATTACGGCGAGATGCGATTGTCTGAAAATCTAGACTTTGAGTCTAAAAGCTGCTATCGTTGAAGGATTTCGTGGATCCGTCCCTGTGCGTTATACTGCATAATTACCCGCCTGTAACTATCCTTCGCAAGTTCACGTGTGACAAGACGGACGGATAAAGATGAGAGCGTTAATTAATTATTTAATTAAACGCGGTATATAATGATTATAATGCCGGCGAGACAGTGTGCGCTTGAAGCAACTTTTTATATCGAAAAACTCTAATATATCTCCCAAATTTGCACAAAAAGGAATCAATTACAAAGTAAGATTTTTTTACAATTGCTTATTAATGTGAAACTTTTTAATTTTTTAAATTCGCATAATCCCGGAATTCGACCTTCTTTCACTTATAATTTGATTTTATTGAGTAAACAATTAGTACACCCTGGTGAAAAACTTACTCAGAATTCTTCACGTAATTTTGTAAAACAATTTCTCAGATATTTTATACGAATTAGAACACTGTTCAGAAATACTGTGACAGCTTATGTTTCTTTAGAATTTTTTATATCCATGTATTCTGAAATATTTAATAATTTCTCACTCTACACTTTCCGACGAAAAGTTATAAAATCTGAAAAAGTTGAAGGTATTTTTTTGTAAATCTTCATAAATTTAAAATATAAAAAACTTCTTAAAAATATTATGAGATCTTATGAAAAAGTTTTTCACCTGGATAATCATGAATGTTAAAGGGAATGTGATTTTCCTACTTCGGCTATATCGAGCTCTCTTGTAAATGTACTTTATATAATGTAGTTTAATTATTAGGATGAGAACCGTGTCGATTATTAATACTTCTTCAATATCGGCGGTAAAACTATCACCCTGCTTTTATAGGGTGCTGTGGCTAGGAATACATCGATAGAGATTTTAAATGAGAAATGAGGTTGAGTCAAACTACAAAACATTTTTCGATATATCTACGTTACCTAATTTCCATTCAAAAAGTTTCCCTTTAAAACCATCGTACGCAACATGAGTAGCATCGAACGACACGAAAAAAAGATTCAATTATTAATATATCATCACGAACAGTTTTTCGTTATTTCGATAAATTTAACTATAATTCGATCAACTTTTACATTTATTTCTGTAAACAGGGTAATTTTTTTAACTCTAGATTGCAAAATATCTGAAAAAATAAGCATTGTACAAAAAATGGTCCAAATAAACCCTCGATATTTTTGAGGGGGCAATTTCATCCCGCAAAAGTTAGCCGCCTATCGCCCCCTCCCCCTGGAGGTTGGGCAAGAGGTAACTTTGAAATCTTAAATGGAAAGCCCTATTGTTTATTATACTATTTTATAATACTAATTAATATGAACAACTTTTGTCTGAAACATTTTTTTATTTGCCTAATATTTTTTGATATATTCAAGAGAAAATTGATAACTTTTTCAATATTTAACTCATGATACCTCGATAACTGTTTGTCGGAGGAAAAAGTAGTAGAGGACTTTTTTACGTGACATAGAAAATTTTTGTGTATGTAAATTTTATGTATTTTACAATACACAAAAATTTCCAATAATTGAAGCACTATTGCAACAGTATATTCCTGAGACCAAATCACATAAAAAAAGTCCTGTACTACTTTTCCCTCCGACAAACAGTTATCGAGATATCATAAGCTAAATATTGAAAATGTTATGAATTTTCTCTTGAACATCTCAAAAAGTATTAGGCAAATAAAAAATGTTCCAGACAAAAGTTGTTCATATTAATTAATAGAATAAAATAATATTATAAACAATTGGGGTTCCCATTTAAGATTTCAAAGTTACCCCCCGCCCCACTTCCAGGGGGAACGGCAGGCGGCTTTTGCGGGACGGAATTGCCCCCTCGAAAATATTGAGGGTTTATTTCGAACATTTTTTCGCACAATGCTTATTTTTCCAGATATTTTGCAGTCTCAAGTTAAAAAACTCACCCTGTATTTATTTCGGTACATTCAAGTTCTATACCCTTTTCAAATATCGCATAATAACGCAAAGATAATATGATCTGCTGGGCAATCCAAAGTTTCATCACCGGAAGACAACATTGTTGCGAAAAGTATGCCAATAACACTCTTCTGGGAGAAACAATAGAATTACCGGGAATGTGCGCGCATTGTTCGCAGCGTTATACGCCGCGCGTATCGGGAGGCTAAAAAATCACCATGCAATTTGGTTAACGGCATTCGCAAATGAAAACTTTATCAACCCCCGAAGTCCGCTCGCTCGCGAGGGCGTTTTTCTCGCGCGCGAAACTTCCGGCCGCGCGCTACTGCAAAATTAACCGGGCGGGCTTGACGATTTATCCACGTCGTCGCGGGTCGTGTAAATATTTGAGCGCAAAGGGTTTCGCATTAATTCGCTGCTTACGAAATGTAATATTAACCCACCGGCGGTGGCGCCCGTGCACAAAGTGCGGTGCAACCAGTTAATTCTTGAATGAGCAGCACGCGGTCTCCCCCTGGGATTCCAAATGCATTTTTCACCCCATTCCTTATTCTATCTATTCTGTTTTCTGTCTGACCTTATTTCGCTTGTCTCTAAATAACGCACTAAAATTTTTTCGCTACTACATAACCGGTTTTTGTAATTAACCAGGTAATTCTTTTGAGACGATTCTCGCAAACTTATCAGGACAAGAATTAATCTCTCTGTTCAAAAGTAGGATTTATATGATGAGTATTGAGAATAAACGCGACACGTGCTCTTCATTATTTTTATTTCGTCTACAATATTAACAATGCATACTGCATTTGTCCAGCGCTATAATAGTTCGAGGAGTAAAAAAGGACGACGGGGCAATGTGCTGTTCTCGGTACCAGATGCTACGTTGCTATATTGTTATTCTTTAATTGCGATAATTGAATGCTCGGTTGTTTCAGTCTCACCTCTTATTAAGGTGACAAATCAATTAGTGGTTGCGCCGATTAATAGCGACGTCATGCTGCAATGTTACGTCGAAGCATCGCCGCATGCTATGAACACTTGGTACAGAGACGCAGGTGAGAAATGATACAGTGTTTAGTATGGCCTACGACTTTTCACGCGATATTTTGCCCCGCAAATTCCACTGTTCGACAAAAAAATGCTCAGCAACGAGAATAATCGCACCTCCTATTTTTTTTAATACAGAATGCGATCCTTTTTATTAAATTGCTCCATCACGATATTATTTTGAGAAACTTGGAGTTAAAGTTACAAAAAGGACTCTATGTTAGTGTATTTTGACATGTTATCTTCTGCACGCAACACGTCACATGGCAATTATGTGACGTACGATATGGCAAAATATTTAGTAACTTTAACTACAAATGTCTAAAAATTGTAATGCAACGGATAATTTGACATCTGGGATCGTATTCGACATCCAAAAATTACGGCAAGCGATTATTTTCATTCTTGAAAAGACGTAATTGTTTTAACGTGTTATGTATACAATTTTAGAAACAGTCTTCCTCTGGCGTGACATCTGTTTTCGGAAACCTCGTGATACAATTATCTTTAGGATTTGTACGTCGCTGAAAAAGAAACTTTCTCGCGAATCACATAAAGTCCGTCCAAGAATTTGCTGAAATTTGAATTTGATAATCAGACACCCCGTAATTTGTATTATGTCACGTTACACCAACAGATTTGCACCCTTGATTAACCATAGAATCGCTGCAATCAGTTTCTAAAGCGTAAACTCCAATGTACCATAATAATATTGATTGCAAGTCAGAATTGCGTTAGATTGAAAATCTCCGCGCTCACGCAGCCGCGCTTATACATACACACATACGCTTTCACGGGATTGTATTATACTTTTATCGCGTTGTGAGAAGATTTTTTGCGCCAGACGCCCTGCGTTAATCAAATATGTAAATTCGTGAATTGCTCGTAAACGCGCTGTCGCTCCGAAAAAAAGGCCCTGTAAAAATCTCCAGTGAAAATCAATGCGTTTGAAAATTTCTGATTAACGACGACAGTTTCTCGCGGATGATGATTTCAAAGCGTTACTTTATGCCGCGCAATAAACGATATACGCAAATATTGAAAAATACATACGCGAATAATTGATACAGTTGTAGCAAAAATTGAGTCATTTGTATCGCTCTGATTGGAAACCCATAAAAGCGTTGTTTGTAAGCTGCATTTCTATCGCGGTTATTGACTCGAGTGTGGACGCGAATATGTTTTTCATCTTGTTTATTTGATCCTTTATTTTTCTCGCGGAAATATTTATCGCTACCCAGTGTATTAGCACTAAGAACTTACTTTGCCGTGCATTAGCTGCCTTTGACGTTAAAGTAAACATTTTATTTTCAAACATATTAAAGCTTGAGAACGTAATTTTAACGTTTAACAAACTGGCCGTGTGCACTGTCACATAGAAAATCGTTGGAGTTAAGTTCCAAAGTTACATAAGTGTCTATTATTAGACGCGTTTTAAACGAGCAGTATTTTACCGGCTCGTATCGGCCTATATTGCAAGATTGTGCTTTTGATCGCTTTTGTGGGGCAGAAATTGAATTGCGCGGCGAACGCGACATCCTGCCTGCACACGAAAGAGCCGCGCAATTAAAAATAGCGCAATATTTCCATTCGCTTTCTATTTAGGCGAGAAACTGCTGCCCAGTGACAAATACGTAATGACGGAGCACCCGCTGAATGAGTACTCCTGGCAAATGAATCTCACTGTCCATTCCCTGGAAAAACGGGACTTCGGCGGCTACATGTGCTCGTCCGTCAACGCGCTCGGCAAGTACGACGGTGTGGTGCGATTGCAAGGTAAAGAGAATTTCCCGATATTATCCAAAATCCTATTTTACCGGCTCCCATCTTTCTCTCTCTAGCGGTTTGTTCGCAACTTAAATTGAGTGATGCGCCCTACGTTTGACAATATTAAAAAATAATATATAATTACCACCATGCTTCAAAGGGTTAATGTTATTTCAAGTAATTCTGTCAACGCTGTTTCCACATGGCGCGTGCGTGCACCACGATTTATTTCGCTAATGCCGCGTCATTTTTTTTGTTTAGAGCTGCATCTCTCCGCGAAGACGACACCGACGACGCTCACGAAGAACACGGATATCAGACAGCGCAAGAAGCCGATATCGAAGGGCAAGAAGAAGAGCAACAGCAGCAACGGTAGGCGAGGATACGCAGGCGGTTTCGAGGAGGGCGATTCCGTCAGTGGCGATGACGATTTCGGTACCACGCAAATTATGACCGGCAGCACTCAGGAGGGCCAGAGAACGGACAGGCCCGTCGTGCCTTCCATACCGCCGCCTTGGATCGTCGTGAATGCCGCGAACCTCAGGCATCCCTCGGTCTCCGCGATCTTGCTCTTGCTTCTTCTGCCGACCACCCTGTAAGACGACGGCGAAGAGTTTCAGATATGAACGACGAGAGAAACGGCGATTATGAAGATCCACGAGCCGGACTGAAGAATAGATTTAGAGGATCTCGATTCCGCGCGACTCAGGTAGACGAATTAACATTTGATGAATTAACATTGATTTAAAACTTTAACGTGCCCGACTGAAGGAACTTTCTGAGATCTTTCGAGATTAATACGTGCTTGAGATTATTATGAATTTTTAAAAGCGCTTCTCTATCCTTTTATCAAACGGTCAAGACTTTATCGAGTATATATTTAGTTTTTATTTTACTAAACATTTAAGTAATGTACGTAAACGTTGAAAAATTTTTATGTTTTCTTATATTTTGTATCAATTTGACCGTAACTTTTCCCCTAGAATAAAATTAATCGTGAAATATATTCAACGTTACACAACTGCCTTGTAGGAAACGATTATCTCTGCTGTTAATAATGGCAAAAGTTTTCTCTCGAAGCTTGTCGGAATATATTTAAAGAGAGTAATCGTTATAAAGAAATCTCTGGATATTACAGACTCTTTCTGCTTTAATCATTATTTGATGTACTTTACGTTTTTTGCGATGTCAAAATGCTTTCTCGGATTACGCGCTCCGCTCTAAGTATCGATCGCGAAATCCAATATCTTTGAGGAGTAGAAAACCAATCTCTTTAAGGGAGAGAAGAGCCTGATTCCGACGGAATCTGATATCGACTGGTCATTATCTTCATTACCCCCTATCATCTATATAATTCCTCAGCTGCTTTTACCTCTTTAATCACGATTTTAAAGATAAACATTAAATTTCTCGTGCAATTACTCTAGGAATCCATCTTTATAAAATTACAATTTACGAAAACTTTAATCGCGCATCGAACTATCGCGATCGTTTCTAAGATATTATTTACGTAGAAACATATGAAACATATATTTCGTAAAAAAAAACAGGATAAGCTATCCCCCCCCTCCCCCCCCTCTCTCTCTCTCTCTCTCTCTCTCTCTCTCTCTCTCTATCTCGCTCTCGATTAAATCACTACGACATATAATTTCTTGTTCATAAGAGAATTAACATTTCGCGTATCATCGGACACCATTTACGTACGAAGCTATTATAAATTCAGGATAGAGATTAATGAATGAACTTAGGAAAGCAAGCAGAGGGGTCAGTCAGGGACCGCTCGTGGATCTTCATTAGTCGCCCAAAAGTAACGCAAAGGGACACGCCGTGCGTACGCGACAATCCTATCTGGGTAGGTCAGTCCCGCTGGCGATGATTGTAAATATAAACGGAGGATGAAGGAGTAAATATTCGGTCGAAATATGTACAGAAGAGAAAATGACTCTGCTTCCGAGTCGTTTGGATCTCACGACAGTGCTTCTATTTTGCAAATAACAATCTACTGAAGTACATTAGCATCTTTCAGGAAACTTCGATTAAATAATGACGTCTGAAAAAAAAATCACATTTTAAATACAGAGAAATATAATTATATAAAAATATTATAAAGTCAAATGATCTCATACTACGTTTTGAACTTCCCTTTCCGTTCCGTTATCGCAGCCGAAACGATTATAAATTGTCGCAGTTGCGGGTCCTATCTCTTTCTAAAAATGTTTCTGTAGCACTGTTTGAGTACTTGAGACTCGTGTTGGAAATAGGAGTCGAGAGGATGTGACGGAGGGTGCGAAGCCACGCAAAAAAGAAAGAAGAAGAGAAGAAAAGAAATAGGTCTTCCCCTTATTCGATATAACAAGGATGTATTTCTAGATACGATCGGATGTAGTCACTGCCGCGACCAAAAGGACCGCGTCGAAACTTTCGACTGGGGTCTCTGTAAATATGCGCGACACGATGTCAACACGTGCGTTAGAGAGGCTCTACCTCTCTCTTCCTCCTCTTTTTTTTTCTCTCGTTTAGACGTAACCGGCGATTAATCGGACTGTAGATAAAATACAGGTCAAACAAGTTCGTGCATCGCCCGATCGACACGGCGAACGCGGAAAAAGGAGATAACACGGGGGAGGTGCGAATGTGCCCGGAACTGCGAGATGAGTTCTCGGTGCCGACATCCTGCATGCTGCAGAGTTCGTTGTGGAGTCCCGTCGCGGCTATTGAATTTAACTGTTCGACAGACCTCGCAAAAAGCTGAAGCAGGAGGCAAACAAATCTGTAGGTCGAAATAGACGGATCGAAGAATAACACATCCTGCTTTTTCAACGCTATTTATCGGGAAAATCGTTTCACATTCAGTTCGCTTTATGAGAGACATTTTTGTCGGAGGAAACATCGAGGTTCGCGCGATGCACGAATTTCGACGTTAAAAGTTCTCGCAAATGAATGCTCGCATTTTTGCCGCTTAGAGTTGAATGACACGAGAAAAGTGCGTATTCCAGGATATACGTTGTTCCTTAAAGCCTAATCTGCAACGTGCCCTTTGCGTTTAGAAACATTCTATTTTGTAGGCAAAAAAATACGTTAAAAAATTTGTGCAGGTTGATAAGTTGTACGTTATACGTTGCACAATCGTACGTTGTCGACGAATTTTTTAAAGCGTTTTGACTCGCTTATGCGAAACCAAACGTTTTTACACTGGGGAGAATTTTCTCTTAAAATTTATCCTGAAAATCTTGTAATCGTGGAACAACGTGGCATTTCCAAGAATTTTACGAGAGTTTTTGGACATTTTACCATACATTTTCTAGTAAGAGGTAAGTTTTTTAAAAACTCATAAAGTTCTTCAAAATACCACGTTGTCCTACGATTACATGATTTTCAGGGTACATTTTAAAAGAAAATTCCGTGTAAACGCAAAGAGCACATTGTAGATTAGGCATAGCGGTTGAAACATTGGTATAAAAATTGAAAATGAAAAAAACTCTAACTATACTTTCGGCAAGTGTCAAAGTATACTTTGTCATGTTAAAAAAAAATTGTTTTTTTCCATTATATCAACATTCGTAGCGAAGGATTATATTTGTAGACACACAGCGAAAATTCGCGTGAGCTTTTCCGTAATCGAGCGGTCCGGAAACGAGCGATAACGTGGATTAATCGATCCATCTGACGGGCCCCGTGGAGCCTCTCTCGTCGAGTTGCTCCGTGCATACATAATTTCCCGTTTCCGGGAATTCGCCGTTGTTCGAAAATAAATCACTGTCTTGCTGTTATTGTTGCTGTTGACAGCGATACGTTGCGGATGTATCGATATAAAATACAGAGGATCGATAAGATGCAAAAGCTTTTTGCCGAACAAGATGAAGATTACTTCGAGGTTTTCGCCCAGGCTCCTCCTGACCCCCTACCCGTTTCGCTGGCGACCGTTTTGCGGCCCCGTTTCGTCTTCCACGATACATTGTTATCTTTCCACGAGCACCCGTCGCGACCAGGACACTCTGGTCGCGGGCTAAATGTGCGCTCGACTATCGCAAATTGGCGCGGCTTAATTCGGTCGGCGCGCTTTTACGATTAGATGAGCCGACGTATACTGTAGTCCGTACGCAGAGCGGAGGGCACGACAATAAATACGGTATAGCGAAGGTATCTCGTCAGATCGGATTTCCATTCGGCTTAAAAGCTCGCTAGAAAATGCCGGCGATTTAACGTTGCTTTCCCGTTATTCGTTCAGGAAATATCCCGCCGCGAGATTCGTCGCGAACCTCGTATTGATTTAATTGCGCTTAAACGTGCCGTTATTGTCGCGCGAATGTCAATTATTCGTAACTGCCCCGATAGGAAAATGTCATCAAATATTGTGTAATAATTGCATCATCCAAAAGAGGGAAATTTCACGATTGCTTTAAGGTGATTCGATTTCTGTAGGAATAAAATTTCTAAATGGTATTCGCCCAAAAATTGATAATCTCAATTTAGGGGATAAATCGTGCACAATTATTTCGACATTTGGAAGCAAAATTGCCCAGCAACACAATTACGTGTAATAAATGTTTAAAAATATGGCCAGTCTCTGATTACAGAGTCTCTGGTAAGTAAAATTCTCAAATCTTATGACCATGTGTTACTTACGAGTATGAGACGCCTCGTAGCGGCAGCTCGTCGTAACACGACGGCAATTTAATTGTGCAAATATTCTGCCAAGGTGATTCGCCAAAACGCAACAGTTTTGCTAACATACCATTTATATACATTGCGCAAATATTTATCAATATAAATGAAATATGAAAGGTCTCTATTTCTACATATGTTGTTTGAAATATGTACGCATAATTCCAGCATTCCAAGCTTCATCCAGATCTCGTCCTATGATTTTCGAAATATTTTCCGATCGGGGTGAATAATTGACACTCGCGCGAATGCCGTAAAATAAATTAATGTAACGAAAGCGCCGACACGTTGTACTACTAGGTGTATAAAGTGTATTTTTTAAATCATTCCTTTGCGTTAACGTCTTTATTGTATAGTTGAAAGGGTCGATCCTGTGTGTACTGTGTAAATAATATATTATTGTATCTAAATATATACACTTGGCGATAAAGTGGCGGGCACTTTGCAGAAATCCGGCGAGTTTTTAAGCACATCGCAGACTTGCTTGGTGCACTCCATACAAAATATGCAGGGTATATAGAAAATATATCGTGCAACCGTCTTCTCTCTAACTGTCGCGCGAAATGGTGGAAGTTTGATTGAACTAAATGCAACGTCAATTGAAGGACGTGAAACTCCACACTATCGATTTTCGTCCTTAAATTCTCATCGATTGAATCATTTTAAAGGAAGGAGCGAACCATTTTTTTTTATATATACGGTAATAAGTGTAAAGAGAAGAACGCGAATTTTTTATACACTCTGTATATGCAATGTATACATAATGTACATTTTTTCATAATACGGAGTCCCGTTAGACAAAACCCGTTGAATATCCCTCTACTGTAAGATACGCCGCCGCAGGAACGTGGCAAAAATTCATTCGCGTTAAGTATTAAAATTTAAAAAAAAATACATATACACGGCAACGAGAGACATATGAATCATATAGGACCACGTTTAATGTATGTACATACGCTCGTATATTACATATATTGACATATGTGTAAATAACACAGAAGCTGTGTGTGAACGTTCGGAATTTCGAGGTAAGCGTTTAGGATTCGTTCGATTCGGTGTACTCTCGAACGAGGCTAGATTTTGTAATGATACGATAAATATATATATATAGAAGGCGGGTTCGTAAGGCGGGTGTAACATAATGAACATGAAAAATAAGTCGTGCTCGCACGATACGTGTATCCACGTACAGTTACATATACATACATTAGACGTAAGTAAGTGTGAATCTTGCTCGTTCGCGTTCGAAGTTCAGACAACGAAAGTCCGAGCGGATGCTTTCATCGAGCTGCTAAAACTTTTGGGAGAACAGCTTCGCGGGAAGGAGATCGGCAATCAGAAAGAGTCTCGTCGCTTGAATACAAACTTGTTTATATAAATTACCGAGGTGCTCAGTCTCTCAGGAGCTTCATTACATTAATTCATTACATTGATCCTAAATTTGAAAGCTTCCCATCAGAATTTTTATCAGATAATTCAAAGTTTCAGCCTCTCGCCGAGATGCTGGAAATTAGAAAATTCTTTTTACGTTTGCAACTTTGAAGATGCACTTTGTAAAGTACCTTATAATTCACGATTAATCAAATTTCGTTTAGTTTAGTGTTTTTTAAACTGTGAGTTTATTGTGTGAATTTTCTCGGCGTTTAATATAGTCTATATCTATAATATCTTGTATATTTATGAGCTTTTCGTTTCTTTATTCCCATATTCGACATAAAAATTATACACGAAACTGAATATAGTCGATACGTGACAAGAGGTTGCCGATCTCATATCCACCACAGCAGTCTGGCTGCTAATTATTAACGAATCTACGGGTGAATTGGGGGAGTCGCGAAGGCCTAAGGCTACGAATATGCAAAATTTGAGACAAAGACGCCAGGTATCCCCATATTGAATCGTTAAATCTTCTGTGTTTTGTGAAAAAATCGAATACTTTCGCTTAAAATCCTTAGGAAAACCGAAGATCGACCTGTTAGGGCAATCCGCCTCAGATTTTTAGCGAACAAAGTGCAACACGCGACTGTCTGTAATACGTCAATTAGATGGAAATCTATGAGTATCGATTAGAAAGGGACAAAGAGAGCTCGTTTTTTTTGGGAGATCGACAGTATCCGAGTGGTCAGTGTCCGTATTTCAGCGTCCGTGCGATTTAATTCAACTCGGCGACTGCGGTCGCGCAATACGAAATTACAGTAACAATCCCGACGGGCTTTGAACACAGCCGAAGTTTGAATTACAAGTTTGGGGTGCCTGAACTTTGGCCGGAGTCGCGTAATTGAATGTCATGTGAAAATAATGCGATGCCGAAGAGAAAACGCACAATATGGTTTATGCGAAAATCAAAATTCACACGTTGTACATTGATATGGCAAAAGATATCGCAAAATGTAAACGTCAAACGCATGTATAAATGTATCGTTGAGAAAAGTTGCTTGCGACTAAAACCGAAACCGATTAATTAGAGACGCGTGTCAAAACGATTGTTTTTTTTTATATCGTTCACTTTTGAACACTTTACAGACACCATTGCCGTACAAGTAGAAATAACTTCTTTAAAAAAGAAGAATATTCGATACCCGTTTGTCGGGTTTTCTTTTTTAAATTTAATTCAAAGTACACGTTTGTATCCCAATTTAATCCCAACTTGCAATCGCTGTTACGATTATGCGCTGTGGCTATTTCAGCAAACAACAGAGCTGCCATGACATTTTTCAACAATGTGCGAAAGAAAATTGCAATGACGCATCCCAGTAACATTGGGTATTAAAGAGAAATTCCGTACGATCGGTTCTGAGCAATGCAGCCATGCACAGCAATAATAGTAAATAACTTGTATCCGCAGTCGTTAGTCGTAAATGCGACGTCGTTTACCTTTTGTAAATTGAAACTGTGAATACATTGCCTTCGACGGAACAAAGAACAATGGGAGTAACAATTAGTAACAATTTGAAACAAGATAAATCGCGACTACCCATAGAACGAATCATAGGGAATGAGCATGATGTACGATACTATTAACTTCAGACAATAAAATGTTATTATCGATGTTACCCTACTATCTGTATTCGATACGTTTCTTCTACAGGACCTTTTACAGCATTGAGGGCTCGACGCGTCAACCGTTAAATGAATGTTAATTCTATTGTTCAGGGATTTTTCGAAGGTAATTGATAACTTGGTATACCACGTAAGTAATACACAAGTATTCTTTTATTTCTATCCTCATATAAAATATTATTCCACACTTCCACCTTGCTTGGTCACACTTGCCACGCGTCTACGCTTAGTGGCCTTCGTTCGTTGGAGGCTCTCGTTCTTTTCCTTCTCGAGAATCTCCTTTAATTTCTCAAAGTGACCTTGATAATCGACCGCCTTTGCACTTGCATGCAGCTCCATTTGTTCAATGTTGGGCACGGTTTTATGTGCGCCGCTTAACATTTGTTTGAATATCCCGACCTGATTCCCTGTGAGTATAGACACCGCGGTGCCCGGTTTTCCGGCCCGCCCAGTCCTACCAGCTCTATGTATATAGCCCTTAATGTGCTTCGGGAGATCGTAAGATACAACTAGCTGCACATCCAGAATATCCAAGCCCCTAGCCAGTGCGTCCGAACTTATTAATCTAAAAAGAGTAATCAATATTATTTAAATCATTAAAGCTAAACTATTTTTCTTCTTATGTTAGTAAAAAGATACTTTATTAAATAGACCCTTTATTTTGTCTCATGTTTATGGTAAAATTATAATAAGAAATGTTTTGTTTCTAAGACACAAATATTATTTTTCTTTGCAGAATTGGAATTATTTCGCTTTGGCAAAGCGCAAGACTTACACACGTATCTCCGAGTTTGCGAATTTCGCCAAAACACTTTCGCGTTGCTTTGACGCGAGCTGGGCAGATAGCTCTCCCACTGCGACATTCCGTTCTGACAAGAGTAACTGCATCAAAAGCGCCAGTCTATGCGCGGTTTGTCCGGAATTCGTGAAAACAAGAGTCTTAGGAATGATATCGTGCCTCGTCAACAGCTGATGCAGGACAATTGGTTTGTAGTGGGAGGTACATTCCACCGCGAGTTCCGTCAGTTCTCCCGGACTCGTGTAGCGCCCGACAAAGTCACCCGCGATTTTATCTAAATTTACATCGGTATCCTTATCGGTTACTACGGTTGTGAACAATCTCGGCTGGAAGAGGCCCAACCGGTTCAACTTCTCCGGATCTTGCGACAAGGTTGCACTAAATAATAGCTTTTGAGCTGGTATAACTTTGCTGTTGAAAACATGGATAAAGTAATTTGAGTAATTCTCCTCGCGCATACCAGTTAATCGCCGAGATTAAGAATCGTTCCTTACTATTAAAAAATACAGTGTCTAATAATATATTCTGTTAAAAAGTTAACCTTGAGCGCATGTTTCCGAGTGTCAAGATAGGAGCCCTAGAGTGAGGCTCAGGTAAGTACTGTAGCCATTCTGTTGCACGATCGGCCTCATCGATAACGAGAAACCTCAGGGAATCCAAGGAAAATCCGGGTGTCTTCAATATGTGATCCAACAAGCGACCAGGTGTCGCGATTACAATGTCCACCGTGGATAAATACATCCCCCTTTCAGCTTTACAAACAATTCAGCAAGGTTCTTATGTATTTTATCAATTTAAGTCTTTTAATTCACTGGCAACAACACGTACTTCTCTTAATTATGCTGTTTTGCTCTTGCTCGAACGGAAATGCGCCCGAAAGCAAGCCTGCCTTCAGGCTCGTGTGAGACGTATACGCGACCATTACTTTGTGAACCTGTGCGGCCAGTTCTTGCACCGGTAGGACGATCAAGCAGCGAATTTTCGGCACCAATCGCGTTTGCAATTCCTGCACAATTGGCAATACATAAGCCAGGGTCTTGCCTATAAATAAAATTATATGAAGTAACTCGATACAGAGTGGCATAAAAAATATACGTTGCTCTCGGTCAAAATTACATCGCGCATGACTATTTACGCCGTAAATACCTACCACTGCCTGTCGGAGCGGACACACAAGTGTCTCTCAGCCACCATCCCAGTTTCCTGTCCGTCCTGCACTTGTGCAGCCATTTGATTATGCTAGATTGAACTGGAAACAACTTGGTAATGCCGTTGGCCCTCAAGACCTCCACCAGTTTGGCGTCCAAGATCGACTGCAATTCTTCCAAGGTCGGCCCGCTGTTTAAATCAGCAGATATCACCTCGGGATGCGCCAGCCAATCTGGCAACACCCTCTTTGCCTCGCGCTGCTTCTTTCGAGACCTCGCGCCCAAGACTACAAAATTGTCCTGCGGTGATATGTCCTTCTCCGCGGTGTCTTTATCTTCCTCTGCAAAAGTGTCATCCCTTTCCTCTAAATTCTTGTCTAGTGCAGCGGAATGCTGTTCGCTCTCAATATCTTTCTTCTTCCTCTTCTTCTTCTTCTTCTTCTTCGTTGATACCTCGGCTGTTTCTGCGATTCGCTCATCGATTTTCTCGCTGCCAGCACTGTTGTCCACGATATGCGAATCGTCAGCTTTCTCTGCCTTAAGCAGCTTTTTCTTTTTCTTCCCCCCAGGCTCCTCCAAGTCATTCCCATCCTGGCCTAGTGCGGATTTATTACTCGCCACGGTCCTTTGTCTCTTGCGCTCCTCTATCTTCTTCAGCAGCTCGGACAAGTGATTCGTTTCATTTTCAACCACCTTCTCGCCCTCGCCCTCATATCTGTATACAATACACGTATTCTGCATTAAGTAAAAGTAATGGATAATAATTCGCAATTATTCGTCATTGTGTTCCATGCGCCACGATTGTTTAACAAGATTTGTGTCTCCTACCTGTTCATAACAAACAAGCTCATCTTCTTTCTAGATTGGATCCAGAATATATCACGTGTAAAAATAAATGGCAAAAGAATAATCGCCGGTGTCTATATCGCACACGTTAATAAATTAATGATGTTCAATCGGCGATTATCACTTACATATTTGCATATAATTCTTTGAACACGTCCGTGAAATAAACGTTCTCAGTCAACAGTTGACACTGACAGTTCGAATCTTTCGTTTAATTAATAACAAAGGGCAAGATCAATAATTGGCGAGCGGCACTCCGGGCCAGTGCAAAACAAACACGTGGGTCTCCCGCGATTTTGAGGTTAGACTTTAAGGTTAAGTTACAATTAGCACGTTGCACCGTGCTGCCGTTATGTTCCCGTGGTAAACCGAGGCACCTTCTCTCACTCCGTGAATCAGCTGCAAAGTCATAAATAATAATTAGCGCGTATTGTAAGAATATTCGTACAACCGCTTCATCAATTGTGAGCGGCGTCGATAATAGTTTGCGTGGACAGCATCGAGCAATATTAATTAACGTCAATTAAGTGTCAATTACGCGATCAAATGCATAATGGGGTAAATTCTAAGCACAATTTTTATTGCATTTCGTCATTGCATGACCTTATCCCAGATAGCAATGCGTGTCCCTGGCGAAAATAATATATGTCTATAGGCCGGTTTGTTTAAATGTTGAGTCGATGTTTTATTTGAGTTTCGAAAACATCGAATTGTTTGTGAGATATAAATTTACACACGGAGTCCTTTGTGACACGTTCGCGGTTACAAGTGTTCAAATTGCGTTTAACGATACAACGTCAAACATTTTCCATTACAGTTTTCTAAGTGTTTGTAAAATGTTGTTGTTTTAAAAATTAACCAGGTGCTTGCAACGCACTTCCAAACGGTGCGACCATCAATGTCGAAGCTCTTCACAAACAATGTAACTATCGCTAAAACTTTTCATAAATAAATATAAACGTCTTTTGTTAAAAATTTTCACCAGGAGTCTAGAAGACAACTTAATGCCGCCTTAAAGATGTCCTTTGGACACGCATATGCTACCTGTATTATAATTGAGGCGATCTCCAAATCTGGTTCCCGCGTCGAGCTGTTCTCGAATAAATCTGTAAAGAGTAATTGTGTCGATGACGCAAGCAACAATGGTCAGCTGGAACTCATGACGATTTTACCGAGAGTCTGCGACCCAGTGAGAAATGATTCGTCGATCGATGTCGAAACGATGTCGAATCGACGTCAATTTGACGGTATCGATGTCGATTCGACATCGTTTTGACATCGATCGACGAATCATTTCTCACTGGGGAGGACTCGAAACTGATGCGCGTGTCAGCTAGGACTCATAATTATTAAACGGCAGCGCGGTAATTTAAAAAACAAAATGACGCCTTTTCAGCGCGAAACGCGTGAACGGTCTACCACACTCGACGTACTTTGACCGAGATCCAAGCGTGAAAGAGCGGAAGGTGTAATTAATATTTAACGGCTGTTATCGATCAGCTCGAGTTGCTTTGCCTATCAAAAGTTTCGCTATCGAGCCGCGGACAAGGTCGCGGGATTGGCGACAGAAGTCGCGTGTGCATTCGAATGGGCTTCGATCATTGTCATTTCAGATGATCCGTTCGCGTCGCGTCGCGCCGTCGGACGGGACGCGCGCGGTCGCGCCTCTTCCGCGACGACGATCTCGCGCGTGCACGTTGCGCCACGTATGTCGCCCGTCGCCGTCGCCGCTTCCGTCGCTGCCGTTCCATTTAACGGCGCCGCGCGGCAACGTTAAATAAACGAGCGGCCGTTCCCCGCATTCCGCGGCGTCGCGGTCGACGTGACGGCGGCGACGGCGCATCAATAACAGCGGCGCGGAATCGGCGACGGCGGTGGCGGCGCCCGACTACGCCCGGCTACGCCTAAGGCTGGATTCAGACTGAACGCGATGAGCGATGAGCGACGAGCGATTATCCAATGGGCGAACAGGTTACATGGGAAAGCTGTACGCCCATTGGATATCACTCGTCGCTCATCGCTCATCGCGTTCAGTCTGAATCCAGCCTTATTGTGAGCGTAGCGTATGAGCCTGAGCGGGAAGATCGTCGTGACCGTTTACGATTCTGTCGTAAGACTTAAGTCGGCGTCGGGAGGGTCTGAGCAGGCTGTCTTGTACTCTTAAGGGGATCCCTCAGCCATCTTTCTTGCCGACACAGTCAAATGTAGTTCTTGCGCTTGTAATTCTTTTTGTTGGCGTTTTCACGCACAAAATAATACCAGGATAAGTTGCGGGCCGCATAGCAGAACATTTTCATACTTAAAACGCTCAGTCGAGAAGTCTAATAATAGTTAATTAATTAAATAATAATTAAGATACTTAATTATTGTGCGTTACCTCAAGACACAAACTTAAAACGTAAAACACCCCTGGTGAAAATAGAATTTGGAGCGTAAATCGAATGTAAGGGCGGGAGAGAGACAGAAGCGTAAACGAAATGTGTATAGGAAGCGTAAAAGAAGCGTTCGAAGTTTATTTATGCTTCGCTGTTCCAAATTACGCTTCCTACACATTTCGTTAAGCTTGTGTCGCTCTCCCCTTACGTTCGATTTACGCTCCAATTTTTATTTTCACCAGGGACTGTCTCAGGCCCCAAGTCAATGCACAAAGAATTTGTCGTACAATTCTTTGTGCGCTCACTTACGACACCGACTTACGTCTTACGACAGAATCGTAAACGGTTACGTCGATCTTTCCGCTCAGGCCCTGGTCTTAAGGCCTGCGTCCACGATGCTAGAACTTGGTCCAAGCTCCAGTTTCGAGAAATGCGTAGCCTATCAATTTGCTGAATGGTCCTCGAGTTCCTAGAAATTTTCCATTTCGTAGACAATCGATGCGCCTGAAAAACTTGCGCGACAAACGTAACATATTGCTCTTATTAAATTTGTTTTTCAAAGGCACGGGATGTAAAGCTGCCGTCGCGTCGTTATTTCGGGCGCGCGTATCGGTGCAATAAAGATTCGAGTTGTGAGACGAACTTTTCAGCATCCATCGTCGACAAAGAGAGGAGGATCGAAACGGAGACTGCACAAATTTTCTTTATAAATTCTTCGGCGAATTAAACCGCGCTTTTCTTTTACACGAAACGCGTTCGAACCCAAATCTGTTTCACGCGCGCAATCAGGGCTGCTTTCGCGAGAAGATCCAAATGATTAAAATGACCCTGTGCCTATGATTGGTTAAATCTGGAATTTCATTGAATACACCCCAGACAGCACATGATATTGTACGAATATTCTATACTCATACTATGAATGTACGTACCGTACATAATATTCTGAGAATATCCCTACAATATCTCCTGTAGTATATCAATTTTCGTATATTTTTAGGATGTTTTCAGAACATCTTTTACAGTATATTATTTTTTGTATATGTATCGTATATTATCAGAATATATTGTTATGTATATTCTCAAAATATACTTTTATATATGTTCTTAGAACACACTGGTGACATCCCAAAAATATACGAAAATTGATATACTACAGGAGATATTATAGGGATATTCTCAGTATGTAATGTGCTGTCTAGGTTATGTCTATGGGCGGATATAGTGTATAGCAACGCCATGTTGTATACGTAATTTCCGGTATTGCTGACATCCGCCGGTGGCGCCGGTTTCTTCACTTTCTTCCTCTTCCTTTGTGCTCGTGACGATCAATGTGCAACACGTGTGGTTCTTCATCCAAATTCTGATCAGTAGGGCTGTGATTTATATGCAATAAAAACAGACAAATATGCACATATATATGTAAATATATTTGGTAAAATATGCAATTAAAAACTGAAAATATGCGAAAACTACCATGAGAAAAAATAAGGAAATCGCAATATACACATAAGTATAAACACAAATAAAAGTAAACAGAGAAACAGTGGCAAGAGGAACATCACATGGCGAATATTAAAAAAGAAAAACGCGTTTTAAAAAAATGATTATTTAAAAAATTTAACAACGAACATTAAAAAAGAAAAAAACTCCTGACCTATTGGTCCAAAAGGTCGTAATATTTCCATGAATCCAATATTAAACTATTCCAAGAGAACATTTACAGTGGAACAAACACCTTTCTACATTTCCAAGAGAAGCAAAAGCGACCAAAAGTTCGCGAAAAGTGGTGAAGCAGCAACTGAACAAACACAAACTCAGTCTTGGAAACGGAAGAATGGGAGAGAGCCCGTAGCTCTTTTTTGGGGATTTTTTTTCTTTTGCCTGCTCAGAAACATTAAGGTTTGACGTGCCAAGTGCCGATATGCCGGATATGTAAAAAAATATGCAATTACAATCCGCTTATGCAAAAATATGCATTTATAACAATATATGCACAAATATGCAAAATAAAATTAGCTGAAATTGATTCCAATTGTTTCAAAACATATACAGTTTGTTAAAACTGCATGTTTTAGTTAACCAGGAAAAATATGCAAATGCATATATTTCACAGCCCTACTGATCAGTAATAATCGCAGGTAATCCTTTTTATTTAATTTAAAATGCATGAAATTTTCGAATCTATAAAAGATATTTTCGAGATACTTGATATAGTTTACGATAAAATATACGTGTTATTGCAAATTAACCTTAAAATCGCATATTTTTGGAAATGTCTATTTTATTGCATGAATTTATAAAAATATTTATTAAGGAGCTGGCACAGATGTGGGTGGCCACTTGAATTATCATGTGTGAATCCGTATACCGTATTTATTCTATCTTGTCCTGTGCACCGTTACAAACCGACATGCACAGCTGTTTTTCCCTTTTAAGGCTCGTCTAGACGACAAGGCGTAAGGCGCAGCGCAAGAGCGCGAGCACAGGCGCAAGAGGATTTTTCCCGATCGTAGGGTCGTGGCGCAGCGGCGCAAGCGAAATAAACTAATTTTATTTCCAACGCCGACGCCTGAGCTCTTGCGCCGTGCCTTACGCCTTGTCGTGTAGACGAGGCTTTAGATAGAATCACTGTCGTCAGTGAATTCACGTGTTATAATATCGCACAGCGATTAATATATGTATTTAGAAAAATCGCTGTGCGATATTATAACACGTGAATTCACTGACGACAATGATTCTATCCGAAAGGGAAAAACCTGTGCATGTCGGTTTGTAACGGTGCACAGGACAAGATGGAATAAATACGGTATACGGATTCACACATGATAATTCAAGTGGCCACCTACATCTGTGCCAGATCCTTAATAATAAAAGGCGTTCATACTGTAATTGATTTATATCTTTAGAGGACCAAGTTGAAAATTTAGTTGGTTAAAAATATTTATTTTTAAATACTTATTCTTAAACAATTGTCCAATATTGCAGCATTGTAAAATTTGGAAATGTCTTCGAATTTCTGTCATGTTTTCTTATTTTAGATATGCACGCTGAAATGTTTTACGGTGACAACTTGCGATAAATCGGCGTCTGTTGGTGATCGAGAAACAGGGATTTTGCCGTATGTACAGACGATTTAGCTCTTCGGTTGCATGACAGTCGACGTCGTCACCGATGAACGATCGTTTAAAATTTCCACTGTTCACCCGCACATAGCCTGTCACGCAGAATCGATTGCTTGCAATTAATAGCAGCACGAATTCAAACAAATGTGAGATGAAGCGCAACGCAAGTATAAGTACGAAGCAGCGCATTATCGAAATGCAAACTGTAATCGTTTTAACAACCACGAGTTTCAATATTGTCTACACTTTCGTTGGCGTGTCACTTTAAATTACATAGTATTTTAAACATAATCTAAAATTTAATAACTCGCTACTTTGCGTAGTTTCTCCATTTGCCAACTTATATTTCTGGGAATTATAACAATTGCTTGGACATGCGAATTCAAATAATTTCTGTACTCCGCTGATTGCACTTATAGCTTTTAGAAACAATAATTATTGTCCTTATATTATATTTTAGATATTATACGATTAAGAGAAATATCTTATAATATAATTATTGATTAAATTTCATAAGTAAACGATTGTTTACTTCTTTTGTTAAAAAAAACATTTTTTGCCATGAATTGTCTTCGTCGGTTTCATAAAAAAAGCACGCAAAACTTGTTTCAGGTGTGGCGAAAATAGAGAAAGGAAACGGTTCTTTCTTTCACGTATAAGAGCTCCGAGCAGCCTTGTGTTCACTCGAAGAGCATTAATCCACCCCGGCGGAAACCCTGCAAGGTTTCCTCTTGAAACGTGCCCAGTGGACAGTCTCTTATATCGACGGGAATCGATAGTCTCGCCTAATATATTTTGATAGTTATCAATCAGTGGCGTAACGGTTTTGGCTGTGGTTGCCCCGCCAAAAATATCCCCCCCCCCTACACACACACACACACACACTCATACGCGCGCGCACACACACATACACAGTTGTCATAAGCTAATAAGTATCATTTTGTTTTTAGTCTGAATTTTTGTTTCAGCAAAGTTTTAATTTTTATTTATTAAAAATATGGTATTGTACTTTACATGATAAAACTGTTAAGTATCAAATAATAATTAACAAAACTTCTAAATTTTTGTGAATCTTTACAATTAGGTACCGTAAAAGCCCCTAACTTTGTGACAGGGTCCTAACTATGTGACACTCAAGGTTTTGGCCAAACAGAGCTCTCTCGTGGTTCTGGATTAGTCTTAAAGTTCGAAAAACGGTGTCGCTACCTCCAGAAATTTTTTCGAACTTTAAGATTAATCCAGAACCACGAGAGAGCTCTGTTTGGCCAAAACCCAGAGTGTCACATACAGTAAAACGTCCCACATCTGCGCTTCCCACATCTGCGCGCGTCCCATATCTTCGCTAGTTTCCGTCCCACATCTTCGCGTTTTCAAAAGGTAGCTCCCCCACCACCGCCGCTTTCTGACGCAGATGTTGGGTCAGGGTGCGTTCCGATTTACGCATAAAGCGCGTAGAGTACATAGAAAGTCGTTCCGAATTAGCTATTGCGCGCTTCGAAAGCGCTTCGAAAGAGCTATGAATTCCCTAGAGTGTACTAACCGTACTGAATTCTTAGCACTCCTCCCAGCGCATTGACTGCTTCTCTTTTGACTTGAGGCAGTTGATGCGTCTAATGCGTTCATGCGGTCTATGCGTTTGTTGCATAATTCGGAACATATTTTCACTGCAAGTTCTGTTCGTCTTCTAACCTAGAAGAGAAATTTTTGGTTCTCGGGATTGCATCACCCCGCGTGAGGCCCGACAGTCGAGCCTCTGCATTGTATAATTGGGAATTACGCGTTCAACGTAATCAGTAATTTTTTCTATTACAATGATTTTCCCTCGTACTTTATTAGCCATAAGTATACAATATAATATTTGCATATCCCTTATGCAAATATCATCATTATCATCATTTTCACTTTCGCTAGAGCTATCACATTTATTGTTTTTGTTTAAAAGTATCATTGCAGATACAATTGATACCGTTAAACGTTTGTTGTCGATTCGTTCGGCGTCCATTTTTCTCAGCTGCCAAGCCCACTGTAGCGTAGCGCATAAGTCGCTCGGGAAATCGTTCCAAAATTCTCAAGCGCTCATGCGCTTTATGCGTGCATTAAAAAAACGGAACGATTTCGAAGCGTTGCGCATCAGTATTGCAGTCTACGCGCTTCATGCGTAATTCGGAACGCACCCTCAGTTCCGGTCCCGACCGGCGCAGATGTGGGACGTTTTACTG
>NW_011967136.1:336395-344623 GCF_000949405.1 Vollenhovia emeryi
ACGGAAAGAACAATGTAGCTGCTGTAGCTAAAACTTAGCAAAATAGAGACAGCTAATATTTTAGTTGTGATAGCTCAATATTTTGCTACTGTGCCTATTGTATTAGGTGCGACAGCAAACGGTTTGCTGTCGTAGCAAAATATTGAGCTATCACAACTAAAAATATTAGCTGTCCCTATTTTGCTAAGTTTTAGCTACAGCAGCTACATTGTTCTTTCCGTGTAGAGTGTCAATGTGATGCTACGGAATTTCAGATTTGACCAATCGTAGCGCGGTGTCATTTTATAATCTGCATCATTTTGATCTTCTCGCGAAAGCAGCCCAGGGGTCCCGGAAAATCCGGAGCGACCGACGGTCGAACGGAGGCCACGGATTCGCGTACGCGCGCGCGCGCACGCCGCGTCGCGCGCAGCAGGCAACTTCGGACGGTCCGTGACAACTGCGTTCGTGCAGCCGACGACGGGCGAAGCGCGAGTTGACCGGTGGGTGGACACGGCTTCCGCGTGCGTCGCGAGGGATCTCGACCTCATTGCCGGACGGTTCGCGTTCGGTTCGTCTCGCAGGCAACTATCTCGCCGGGCTAAACGAGGGAGCGGTGAGTCCCGAGATCGCTTGGTTAGAAAGCGCCGGATGGACGGCGCGACACACCGGTGTTTACGAGTCGCGGGTCCCACGGGGCGGAGGGGGAGGGGCGAGCGGAGATACGCGGCTCTCTCTCTCGCTGCTTCCCCGCCGAGGTGTTGACCGCCAGGCAACCGCGACTCCGGCCCCGCGACGTCGACGGCGCTCGCACGTCTAGCTCTGTTTTGTTTTTGCTGTGCGACGCGTCTACGTAGGTGCGCGGTGACGAGCGGGGCTGCGCTGGGTCGTCGCGAACGTGGACTCGCGACACTAGCTGCCTCCGCTAAACGGTGCCTTGCGTTTTGCAGATTGAACCATGGTGGTACTCAGCAGCTTCCTGCCGCCGCAGGAAGGGATACGCCACGAGGAGCCAAATACTACGGTGTACATCAACGACAGGGAGGTAGGAAAGGGCACGTTCTACGTTACGGAGAGGTAATGATTCCACTTCGGTTTGCCGTTCCGCGTGATCCGCGACATCGTGCGCTCTAATTTGTGCATTCTCTTGTCGGCAGCGTACTCTCCTGGGTGGACAGCGACACGCAGCAGGGATTTTCGCTCGAGTATCCTCACATTTCGCTACACGCCATCGCGCGGGATGAACAGGTTCATCCGAGACAATGTTTGTACGTTATGGTGGATGCCAAAGTAGACCTGCCAGGTACGTTTCACTAAGAAGAACATTAATTGATAAATACTATTCCATTTTTGTGGATTTGTCAATCGACTTTGCTCCGACCCGTGTCCGTGCCATTACAACTCGAAGATCGGCCCAATGGGGTAACCGCATAATTTTATTTGCGCAGACATGCCATTACCGCTGTCGTCCGAAAACGGTTCGGAAAACGAGGACGACGATACGGACGCTCCGATTACGGAAATGCAGTTTGCGCCGGATAATACAAATAATTTAGAATTAATGTTTCAAGCAATGAATGCGTGCCAAGCGCTTCATCCTGACCCACAGGACAGTTTTTCTGACGGTAAGTAATCGAATGAGGTAACGATCTTGGTTGCCAATTGGCCGCGACGGTTAAAAACTTGCGAACTTAAAGAGGACATCTACGAGGACGCCGAAGAAGACTACGAGGGTGAATACGATGAAGAGGTTGGCGCTGGAGACGCACCTTGTATCTTACCAACAGGTAATTTGTACCATTATTTGTATTATTCAGGCTGAAATTTCTTTAGAGTAAGTAGCGATGCTTGTACTACACATTTGATATAATAATATTGCATGGTTTTCGGCTTACAAAATGACGCGAAGGATTCGTGTTAAATTGAGGTCTAGCTAGGCTTACACTTGGGGCGAGACACTACCGTATTTCACGATGAATAAATGTTGAATGAACTTGACGTCAACGTAGGGAGCGATAAACCTCGAGTTTTTCATTATTAACAGAGCAAATGGGGACCACTCACACAGGAGCGGAGGCGGAAGAAGCTATGGACATCGAAGCAGGTCAATTCGAAGACGCGGAGGAAGATCTGTAAGAGGCAGTGCAGATGTGCATTTAGTGTTAATTTACATGTTTATCAATTTCATATATGTATGTATTTCGGTAGATATACGTGACGTCGTTATTGCAAAACTTACTACGGAGCCGTATCAAACGTTGAAGCACCTAAAACATTTATTTATATTCATTTTGTACATGGCGATAATTTCCTAGATAAAAATAAATAATTGTACATCAGTGTTGAATCCTCTTCATTTTGTTTCGCTCTTTCAATAGAGAGTTTGATACAACCTGCAAAATTGCACTTGTATGTTGTTCGCCATCTGCAGAGGAGAGAACTTTTTTTTTTCTCAAATAAGGTGTGGAATCATGTTAGAAGTATGGCTGCTGTATATAAATTGATCGTATATTTTATCACAACATAGCTTTTGTTGAAAGCCAAAATAATGATGAATTATAAGTCTGCGTGAAAATGTCTAGTAACAACACTCGCGACACACAAAAGTTATCATGTATATGATAAATCATACGTATCGATGTATAGCTAGTTGCATTAAAAGTGCATTTATATGATACAATAAACCCAGCGCGTAATCAAAAATCGGCAGTGCGTTGCATAGTCCATGGCGAACGAGTTTTTAATATATGTATTTGTTACACATGTATATGTAATATACTTGATACATACCGGCCAGGGAAATGAATTTTATGCATTCGTAATATATATATACACAGGGTGAGGCAATAGCATTGTCCACCTCGAATATCTCCGCTATTTTTAGATGAATGATGACACGAAAAACTTGTAGTTACGAAAGTTGTACTGTATCAAGGGAGCCATAACATGTTAGTAATGTTATCCACTTTTTGAAAAAATATTACTAACATGTTATGGCTCCCTTGATACGGTACAACTTTCGTAATTATAATTTTTTCATATCTCTAAAAATAGCGGAGATATTCGAGGTGGACAAAGTTATTGCCTCATCCTGTATCTATATCGAAGTTAGTTATCGTAACTTCTTTAACGAGGGCTTTATTGTACCAGTCTTGCAGCTTATTCGTTCAAATGCACTAATTTGCATCATTTGTACAATATAATACATTCATCCAAGCTTTGATGCGTACGAGACATCATTAGTCGTTCGTTTCTTCGAAGAAACTCTGAGACAGGTCATAGCGCAAAGCGACAAAACTGATTGTAGCCGAAGTTAGTCGACTTGTTAACTATGCCGAGTTCATCTCACGTCTGTCTCAACTTCTCGATGAAGGTTGACAATCGTGCAATTGTCTTTAGTCTTCAAAAATTATTCGACACTCTTCGTTTATCGAATTTTCTTCGGTCCAAAGATGAGGTCGGCATCGGGCGCTCCTTTAGGATGGTTATACTTTTGCCGCCGTTCTCTGTTCAAGTTGACTGTGACCGGTCTCGTGCTCTGATTCATAGTCTCTTGGTAGTCCTCCTCCTCTTGCCTCTCGGTGATGGTCAAAGTCAGTCTCTTCACGCACGCCTTCTCCTCTTTCTGCTCCTGTTCGCGATTTCTGAGATTCATGGCCAACTCGGACGACACGGGGACCGCGAGATTTTTGTACTGCTGTTTGTTGCCCTTTCGCAGCATCAGTATGAAATCTACCGTGCCGTTATCGGTCGGCCTCTCCTGCAGCTGCTCGTACGTCTTCTTCGTGCTCTTGACGTGCAACGGCACGGAGATGTCGACTTGCTGCGGCTTCACCGAATCTCGCATACGGTCCTGTATATTGTCCGAGACCATCTTGTCCAGCGCCGACAGGAAGTCGTCGTCCTCCGGACAGCTGACGCGCCGTGGCCCGGCCGGCAGAACTGCGTTCAGTTCCTCCGTCACGTCCACAATCACGCCCTCGGTGCCACCTTCCGCCGAGAGACTCTGAGATCGGTCGCCCTGAGTGTTCTCTTGAGTGCCCATAGCGTCGTCCCGTTCCGCGTCGGCCGTCCACTCCTCTTCCGACTGCGCCTCCGAGCAATCTTCGGACTCCTCGAAGTGCAGCTCGGCCATGCCCTTCGCATCCCCGCTACCGTTTCCAGTCACCGCTGCCTCCTCATCGCCCTCCGGAATAACGCCCATGTCGTTTTCGCCCTCCGCGGCGGTGTCGTCGACGGGAGGATTACCCAAGGCCGGGTAGAGGGTGTTGCGCAGCTCCTCCACGGCGCATTGCGCCTCTTTGTAGCTCTGGAACAGCTGCATCTTGGGCCGCAGCATCGTCAACGTGTCGCGATACATGTAATCTATCCCGACGGGGAACGGATTCTCGGGCGTCCAAATCGGGTCCGTGTACTTGAACCAGAAGTAGTTCTGGAAAAATACGAGGAAGTAGTCGAGTCTCTTCTTGCTGGATCCACCGCTAAAGTACTGGCCGCAAGTCTCGAGTAGCGTGCACACGAGACGAATGCGGAAGAGATTATCGGACGGGTCGAGGGCGCTCGGCGACGAGTGGTCCGTGCTGATGCCGAAGGTGATGAGCTGGTACAAGGTACGGAAAATGTCGCCGCTCTCCACCATTCGGTAATTGTACAGCTCACCTAGGTACTTGACCATGGCGATGCGTCGCTGATTGAACTTTGGCAGGTTGATCTCCATGCACAGCCGTATGTCCTCGAACACACCGTCGACTACCTGCGGTCCGATCGTCTCGTAATGCGCCACCAAGCCGGCCAGCAGGCTTCCCACGCATCGGATATTAAGATACTTAACGTTGTAGGCGGCAGTGAGACATTTCACGGCGTAGGACGACACGCTCTCGTCCTCCCAGTCGAGTTTACGCATCCACTTGAGCACCTTGTCGGTATTTGTCTTGGATAGATCCTGATACAGCAGCTTCCTGATGAATTCGTGCACCGGCGGTCTGTCCTTCTTCGCGACGCCGCCGGTCGACTCGGGCGGGTTCACGAAGTAGTACGCGTTCTCGATGATCGTGACGTAGCGCGAGTCGAGCGCGGTGACCGCTTTCTTGCGCATCATCTGCTCCAGGTAGACCTTGGTCCTCTGATGAGAATCCGGCGAGCAGAAGAGGTATCGGCCGCAAACCTCCAGCAAGTTGCAGGCCATTTCGATGTGGTGATGCGTGAAGTCGTGCAGCAGGACCTTCAGGCAGTAGAGCGCCTCTATTTTGGAGTAGAGTTTAAATTTGACGAGCTCGCCGATGTAGCGGACCACCTTGATCTTCGACTCGATGTTGATCTGATCCTTCTTGCGCACGTGGTACTTAAAGTCCTGCTTCAGCATCTGGCAGAGGTCATTGCCGATCTCGGGCATCACCTGATAGAGAATGGCGGTTAGGCGCGAGTAGAAGGGCAGCAGGTCCTGGCGGATCCTAGAAACGCCGAAGAGCGCCTTCACCAGCTTCTTCTTGTTGTGCTTCGTGCTGAGGTGTATCAGGAAGTTGGCCGCGGCGTTGTCGATCAACTCGCGATTCACGCAATTCGGTAGATGCGTGAAGAAAGCGTCCAGCATGATTTTGTTGCTCGTATTGGACACCTGCGGCTCCTCCACCTCCACCTCCGGCGGCTCCTCGATCTTCTCGGTCTCCTCGAGCTCGTCGAAGACAATTTCCTCGTCGAGAGCGTCCTCCGTTATCGCCGCGTCCGTTTTCGCGGTGTCCTTCGGGGTGTCCTTGAGGTACGAGCCCGGTAGGAGGACCACCAGATCCGGTAGCACCTCGTAGAAGCGTCTCGTCTCGTCGTCGCCCCACATATCCTCCAACAAGGTGCTGTCCTCGCCCTCGTTGATCATCTTGAGCGTTTCCTCCGCCTCCACCTTTACCTCGTTGTCCACCGGAAGCTCGGGCATCGGCTCGTCCAGCGTGTCGGAGAAGTTCTGCACGCTGGTCAACAGACGCTCGTAAGAAACTTGCAGAGCGTCCAGCTTCTCCTTCCGCTCCGAGCTCAATTCGCCCCTGGTCTGGAGTATCTTGCGATTCTGCTTCTCGAACGCCTGCAGCTCCTTGTGCTCCTTCACCATGTGCTTGCACATGGAGTTGTAATACTCGCGCAGCAGCAGCCTTACGTTCTGCTGCTTGTCCGGCGACAGTAGCTTACTCTTTGGAATCGAAACGTTCAACCTCTCGGACAGCTCGCGCACTCTCTTCGGCACGAGACCGGCGTAGTCCTCGCCGCAGTGCCGGCAGAAGCTCAATATGATGCTGGCGTTATTGTGCTCCTCCTTGTCCATGTTAATCAGCACAGTGAGCACCGAGCCGAGCAGCGGCAAGCCCTGCTTGTGCGTGAATATCCCAGCGTTCACCAGCTCGGCGTAGAATCGCAGGTCCACCCTCAGCTTGCTGGGATTCGCGATCTTGTCGCAGGTCTTCAACGACAGTATCCTCTGCCAGTTCTCGAAGAAGTGAACGGAGAACTCGGCGTACGTCTGATGGAGGAAGCTGCACACCCTGATGGCGGGCGCGACGTCGTTCATCTTGATCTTGGCGTCCACCAGAGCGGTGGCCACCTCGCTCACGTACTTGGTCAGGTTCAAATTCGCCATGTCCTTCAGCACCGTGTCGAGCTGGGTCATGCTGAAGTTCTTGAGCTTCTTCACGAACGTGGTGTTCCGCTTGAGGCTCGAGTCGAGCTTGCTGAACGACGCGTCCGGCGGCCTCGTGGGGTTCAGATTGGCCGCGCGAATCTCCTCCTTCGTCGCGAGCCTCTGCTCAGTTTCCTGCACGTACTCTGTCAAGAACTGCCGGTCCTCCTCCGAGACGACGCTCGGCGACTCCTCGGCGGCAGCGGCTTCCTTCTCGGCCGGCAGCGCCGCCTCGCTCGCGTTCTCAGACATCGCGGGATATTCTGCAACGCGAAAAAGACCCGTCTCCCGTCGAAGATTAAAGCGCCTCCAGTCAAAATACGATTACATTCGCAAAACGACTCGCGTATCGCGGCGATGAAGCAATCGAGCGCTACCGCTGAGATAACTGAGCGTGACTGAGCGGACACGAGGTCACGTCCTTCCTAAATGGCCACGAATTACTTTACCGACCTTAATTACGTACCTCAGGCGGAGAAACCGCTCGGCAGAATCGCCCCACTTGTTTACTGTCGGGGTCCAAAAATTGGTTAGAAGGTTATGTTATGCAGACGACAATTCAGCCGCACTCCATTTGCTGCACGCGAACCACGAGCGCTACGGACGGCTGCGGAAGCCAAATGACGGGCCGAGATGCACTTCGACACGAACGGACCTGAGTGGACGGTGATTGGTGACGCAACATCGATCGTCTCGATACCTCGAAAATCGAGGTGTCGCACTTCGCATGCATTTCCAACCAATTTTAAATAATATATTTTGAGAGTAACAAACTTTTATATCCCATCGTTACTACATTTTTCCCAGATAGCACAAAGATGAACATAAGTTCATAGAGGATTCATTTTAAAGAAAACATACAGAATTAGAAAAATGAATATCTGAAGAATTCTTGAAGAATTATTTAGTCTCAAACAGTTCGTCTTGAAGTATTCTTCTGAAGTTCATTATAATGAATACTTCGCGATTCAGTACTGTGAATACTTTAAGAATTTATGAGGAATTATTTGTCATGCGCGAGTATCCGCTAACCGCCATCCGGACGTTCTTGTGCAGCGTGTTACCACGTGCAATATTTTGTGTGCGTAACGTTATGTGCAATTAATTTTGTGCAATAGTTCTATTGTGTAGAAGAAAGAATCGAACGACGAGAACCGAAACGGAAGAATCATCCGATTGTCAACGAGCTTCGGTTGAGAGTATCTCACTGTTGAGTGAGAAATTATAATAATGGTGTAATGTTACTGCATATTAGATGTGTACATACATTGGGTAAATGTTTTTTAATCCTCTTTGTTCTAACACTATTCCCCTTGAATTCATAAAGTTTACATTTATTGAATTCGAGATGAATACTTTAAGAAGTGGTCAGGAAAACATTGCTTAAATTCACAAGCTGAAATATAAATATTTGTGGATTACCACTACACAACGCAATTCTTATAGTAATATATTTTATGTCTTTCATTGTGCACATTTCATTGTGCATTATACTTAATTTCTCTCTGTTCTCTCTTCTAATATTCAATATTAATTCTTATTCCCAATATTTTGCCTCTATTGCGTGCCGGTCCTTAAGTCTTAATTTGTG
>NW_011967136.1:347516-369034 GCF_000949405.1 Vollenhovia emeryi
TTTGTTTTAGGGATTTTCGCACAAACTAGACCAATACAAACAGGGTACATGTGTATGCACCTTAAGTGTCGATACGTGTGCGGATCATATCACATTTGTTTTGGGTAGCGTGGAATAAACATACTTTGTTTCGATTTCAGTCTACCTCAAAGTCTTCATGTTGTACACAGAGTTTTTCTGCGATTTCTAAATTGTAAGTTATTTCCTAAATAATTTTTATTATGAAATAATAATTTTGCAATCCTTACAGTTTAAAATGGCACCAAACAATGAGAAGAAGGTGAAGAGAAAACACGTGCAGTTAAGTGTGGTGCAGAAATTAGAGCTAGTCGAGAAGTTGGAACAAGGCATCTCAGCGAAGGATATTTGTAACATGTATGGCATTCACCCAGGGACTCTCTCGAATATCAAGAAATCAAAGCCCAAATTACAAAAGTTTGCTTTAACACACAATATTGATAGCTCTGAATTACATGCTTCTACAATAGGGAATAAAATACGCATGAATTTTGGGCCAAATAAAAATTTAGATAAAGCTCTGTATGAGTGGTATAGTCAACAAAGATCCAGTGGTATTAATGTACAACAGCACCAGTTGAGATCGGAACTTAATGCTCTTATAACACGTATGGGACTCAGTATCAAAGGTACTGTTATGTGGCTGTGCCGTTTTAAAAAGAGACATGGCATTATGGGTTCTTTGCGCGATGCATCCTGTAGTGAATCAGAATCAGAAAAGAAAAACAGTACCGAAGACAAAGTTATTCCAGAAGAACCTATAAAAGTTGAGAATTTGCCTTCTTCGTCATCTTCGCCTCCAACCACTTCTACATCTACCAAAAATTTCGGAGAATCTGTAAAAGTCGAGAATTTCTCTTCGGAACCATGTTTATCTCAAACAGATGTTTATCAGAATTACGTTTGGTCAGAATATGATATTAAATCTGAAGGTTCCCCTTCACCTTGAGATGATAAATCCTCAGATAACAACTAATGACTCGCTATCACTATAGTTACAGCAAAAGTGTCTCTCTTCAACTACTTTGTTAATGAACAAAGAATATACAGGGTGTCCTAAAACCACCGGAGGTCCTCTTAATGACAGATTCCTTAGAACATTTCCAGACGAAAATCCTAATACAAAAGTGTCGAGGCTATAATAGTTTTTAAATTAGAAGCGATTATTTTTCACAAATGATAGGGCTGAAATTTCGCGCGCTCAGGAACGGCGAAATGACAAGTGATATAAGTGCTCCTATGAATATCGTTCTTTTTATATCACTTGTCATTTCGCCGTTCCTGAGCGCGCGAAATTTCAGTCCTATCATTTGTGGAAAAAAATCGCTTCTAATTTAAAAACTATTATAGCCTCGACACTTTTGTATTAGGATTTTCGTCTGGAAATGTTCTAAGGAATCTGTCATTAAGAGGACCTCCGGTGGTTTTAGTACACCCTGTATATAATGTTATAATTTAACAATTTTATATTGTATAGTCCTGTATATCATATTAAAGCAATTTTATGTTAAACGCATTAAGAAAAGATAAAAGTGGCATTTTATAACATTATATACAAGAGAGAGAAATACCTGAAGATGTGTTACCAGTTTCTGACCGTTTACTTGTATGTTATTTCATTACTTTGGATTGGATTATTTGAAATAGGAAAATATTACATTCACGTTGTTTAAATTCTCAAACTGAAATATAAAACACATAACGCAATTCTTATAGTAATATATTTTACGTCTATCATAGTGCACATTTCATTGTGTATTATACTTAATTTCTCTCCTTTTTCCCTTCTAATATTCAATATTAATTCTTATTCCCAATATTTTGCCTCTATTGCGTGCCGGTCCTTAAGCCTTAACTTGTTTTAGGAATTTTTTAACAAACTGGACCAATAATAACAGGGTGTGCGGGTCATATCGCCTTTGTTTTGGGTAGCGTGGAATAAACATGTACGGTAGTGTCTCGCGCCAAGTATAAGCGTAGCTTGAACCGCGCGTGCGAGACCAATGTCACACGACTTTCGAGCGTCTAAAAATTTTCTATGCTGCAGCCAATCGCAAAACACACACTTAAAAAGGTTTTTGTACGACAAATGTAATAGTATCTCAAGGCTGGTATTATTATACATTTGTCACACGAAAAGTAGAATAGTGTATTTTAAACGTCAATCCTGGGCGTCTATACAAGAATTACAATTATAATGTTATTCTGGCATGTCGGTAAATAACCGTGGTAGAGCGTGTCGATAAATGAATAGCGGTGGTACAGAGCGGTGTCGCGAGATGTCGCCGGGCGTCGTGGAGTTTGCCGCGCTGTGGAGACGCGAAAGGCGCCATTGAAGCGCAGTGCGCACGGTGTTGAAAAGGCATTTCGAAGCGTCGGTTTTTCGTGTCGTTTCTTCGCTAATCATATAGATAATCGTAAATTAACGTGTCGCCTGGCGGAAAGAGCGAATCCTCTTTCTTTTCAGCTTTCCTGGCAAAGTAAGTAAGGACGTCGCGTCGCGCGCGACGAGAGAATTCGTCGCGGTCAGGCTAAGCTCCTACTCGCGTTGCAAGTAGAATTATGAACGAAAAGCTAACCAAATGCAAATCACTTTCAGGATGTCGCAAGCGCCACCAGGACGAAGGACGAAGGACAACCCGGGGGGAAAAAATGGAAATATCTCATTATACATGTATGCCTCAATCATGTAATATTTAATTATATCCAATTCTAAAATCGTCAGGTCTTCAGATATCAGACACTTTCATTGAATATTCAATGTTATTATCTGTCGAGATCTAATTGTGTTCTCTTAGGGCATGTAATTACAAATTTAGTTAGACCTCAATAGATACCGTCGAACATTCATGGAAAGTGTCAAATCTCTGAGGATCTGATGATTTTTCGAATTGGATCTCATGAGATACAATTAGCAGGGTTGGGAAATAACTCGTTACTTGTAACGAAGTTACAGTTACATTTAATTTTTTTTTTTTTGGAAACTCTAACTCAACTTCGTCACTTTCTCTCCATCTGTAACTGTGACTTAACCCAGTTACATTTTTTCGATAACCAGTAATTAATTTAACCCGGCAAACACAAAACGTTGCAGCAACGTTGCGACAATGTTGTAACATTGCTGTAACGTTGCTGCAATATTCTGTGTTTGCTGGGAATATAGTTACATTTATAGTTCTTGGATTGGTACTTTGAGGACATTAATAGTTACTTTATATATATTTTAAACCTCCACACAGATCGCATTAGACCTTGCATTTTTATCCCAGCAAACACAGAACATTGCAGCAACGTTGCTGCAATATTCTGTGTTTGCTGGGAATATAGTTACATTAATAGTTACTTTATATATATTTTAAACCTCCACACAGATCGCACTAGGCCTTGGACTTGCGTATAAACGCCTCTATCGACACTCAATATACAATTCAAATGCAGATTTGATATTTGTATTTTCATTGCAATTAAGAAAGTAACTGCAAAGTAACGATTCGTTACTTTTTGCGTAACTCGGCAACTGTAACGCGTTAGTTTTCAGAATTGGCAACTGTAACGCGTTAGTTTTCAGAATTGGTAACTTGTAACTGTAACCAGTTACATTTTTAGGGGGGAAAAACCTGTAACTGCAACTAGATACTTTTATAAAGTAACTTTCCCAACCCTGACAATTAGATATTACACGATTGAGACATATGTAATGAGATCTTTCCCCCTTTTTTTCCCCGGGAAAGGAGGACGAAGGACGAAGGACGCAAAATCAGGACGGCACGTTCGTCGGGCGCGGCTCGGTGAGCAATGTATAATATTTCGCGGGTTTTTCTCCAAGTGTCCTGCTCGCGATAGGGCGCTTTACGAGCGTCCTCAATTGCTGCGAAATAATTTGTTTCGCCGAACTGCCGACGCGAGAATTATGGTCGGTTATGGTTGGTTATTGCGCGCGCGCGCGCGCATGAATATATACTATATCCTATATAGAACCTCATATACTCCTTTTCATGAGTTTCAGAGGCGGGGGGGAGGGGGGAGGGGAGGGGACGGGACTCGTATGAATACGAACGGCGTACGTGGCCGTGAAGGCGTCTGGTATACGCGGTGTCTTCGAGCGAATGCATTTTTCGCCGCGCCTGCATTCCGCGCGAGTTCGCTAGGTTCTGTAAAAAACGTAGCGTGTAAATTGCGATGAGAAGAGCCTTACGTCCATTTCTGCCGACCTAGATTAACTTCAATCTCGGTTGGTAACTCGCTCTTTATCTTTTTCTAAAAATTAGATAAAGAATAGAAAATAAATTAAGCCGGGGTTAATCTACGTTGGCGGAAGTGGACATTGGGGTCTGAAAATTTCGAGTTTAGGAATTTAAAGTTTCTGAAGTGGATTAAAAGTGGTATAACATGTAGTTCCAAGAATTAAAAAGGGGTAAAGGCAGGTTAAACCGAGATTAAAATTAATCTACGTTGATAGAAACGGACATTAGGGGCTGAAAAATTTTAATTTAGGAATTGAAAGTTTTCAAAGTAGATTAAAGATTATACTGTATAATTTTAATACATTTACGCACGCGTATTCCCGAAGATTCGAGAATTTGAAACCGTCAAGATATTAAGTCTCGAATGAAATACTTGAGTGTTTCAACACTGAAAAAAGAAGTATTGAAAAAGTGTTGAAGAAAATTTTTCTTGATTCAACTGCCGCGTTCGCGGACTGTCGAGCAAATGTCTATTAGTTCATGTAAATGTTTGTTAATTTAAAAAAATTAATGCTTCAATAAATTATCTACGTTTAATTAAGAATCGTGTACATTTGCACTAAAAAAATACTGTCACCTAAATGGGTTCGGTAAAATCAACAACTTTTTTCTCAGTGCAGGTACAATTAAATCTAACAATTTACATGACAGTCTGAAAGTATGATAGAAACGCAACGATTGAATAATTTAAAGAAACGCCGCGTACGTTTGCGAACTGGCGCGAATTCGCGAGCGAGATACGCGACAAATCGTGGACACCTGGTATAATCGCGCCGCCACAAAGAATCCATAAAAGGTTAGGCAGGCGCGTTTTTTTCGTACCGGCACCGAAGTAGACACTTCAAACCGCGACACCCTCGTGTCTCCCCCGCGAGCACAATAACGCGCCGCTATTAACCGCGAGGTTGTATTAAACACTCGAAAAAAGCTTTCATGCACTTAACGGCAAATAATGTACCGAGTGCTACTCGGTGGCGGTCGTTCGCTTTTTCAAAAATATCTATGCCGATGATAGATCGTACATTGCCGCGATCGAGACTCATCGGGACCACTCGAGGAGTCGAACGTTTTCGCCAAATTGTTTTATAAACCGTACGGAAATTTACGTACGAAGTCCAAACTCCCTCGTAAAGCTCGGAAAGAAAATTTAAGTTCGTTTCTTCTTTGAAAAATATAATTTACTTAGTTTAAAAAATTGTTTAAATAGATTTACTTAAAATTATTTTTTTCACTAAAGTAAATATTTATTCTATTTAAATAAAAATATCAAATTTCAAGTAAATCTGTGTATTATATTAAGTAAATTAATTTAAATCATTACATTTTCTACACATTCAACTAAAGATTTCATGAGATAGAGAATATTATTTATTAAATAAAATCATCGTTTTTGTCAAATAAGAAATCCAATTTTCTTCGCTGTAAAACTTATATCTTAGTAAACATTTTACAGAATTAAAGTACAATTTAAAAAATTTTTAATTATCTATTCTTCGATATTTAATACATACTTAAATTAAAGCAATGCATGTTTTAATTTGTTTATTATTTTTTAAATTTAAGTTAATAAGCTATTAGGTGCCACCTAATGAATAATTTTCTTGAGTTTTTTTTATTAGTGTATGTTAGTTTTTCTACCTCTCTTTATTTAATGACCTAATGTCTGGAACAATAATCGAACGCCATTGTATTTTTCACTTAAAATTTCTCAAAGAAGAAATTAACTTTTTTCTTCGCGAACTTCACGAGGGAGTGCGAACTCTGAATTCTCGCGCTTTTTTTTCCAGTATTCGAACCATCACACACAATTCGTTCATGCAGTCTCGTGGTCCACTCGGCGTGAATGTTTACCGAGCGAAGGGCGATAGTATGTCGCTCACGCGCGCTGGTCGTGCGCGCCGCTTAGCAGACCGAGAGGCGAGGGGAATTAAATAAATTTCGGAATTATATAAATTGCCCCTCGTGCGCGCTCATCCCCCGTGCGGCGAGGCATCTGCGAGATCGAAGATCGGCGCGCCGCGGTATGATGCCGCGCGGCAAATGTCGCGTGAAATGCGATTTCAGGCCGCGACGGTGAGTTCTCATTCGATGATTCTCGTTATCCTCGTTACAAGCTCGAAGGGACGGCGGGGGAGGAGGAGTGGAAGGGACGAAGGGAGTTGCGGGAGCAAATTGCGCGCGAGACCGTGAGAATAAATTGTCTCCGGTAGCGGCGACGAGGGCGGGCGGATGCTGGATGCGGGAAGGTTGGAAGGGACGGACGACCTGTTTCGCGTCCCGGGGACTCGCGCGCGAGTCCTTTCTCTTTTTTTATTTTTTTCCCCCTCCCCCACCGCCACCGACGCGCTGTCTCAACACGTCTGCCCGCGAATATTTAGTTACCGCGGTGAGCCGCGCTCGTTACCGTTTCATCTCGCATTACCGGCGATACGTGCGACGATTCCTTGAGCCCCGGGGTCCCGGTCTCTCTCCGTTTACACATCGATTGCCGATACCTCCGAACACGTTGCCTTGTCGCTGCGGTTCTACTTGCCGCGCTCCTTCACGTGGAATTACAATTAATTTAAGGGGCATTAATCGTTCCCTCTTGCGCGCCGCAGCTGGCGCGGGGTGTTAGATGCTCACCGTGACTCGCGGTCGCACGTTATTGCGAGGGAGATACTTTTACACTACACAGCACGGCATAGAGTGTCTTATATATGCCTTGCTGTCTCGCGCGGATAACGCTATGCGGATATTAATTACGCAGAAATCTGAGGACGAAAGTATTTCTCATATGTAATTATCTGTCTTGAAGAGCTTATATTCCAAATTGGTGGGGGGGAAGAAGGCCAATGCGAGCCAAACACAGGTATTCGTGCGAAAATGTCCAATATGGAACTTTTTATTGAATTTATAGATTAATCGTCAAACGTTTCGACCCATTTTCATCCTCAGTGGTCATCCTCAGTGAGACTACATAGACACAAATATGTTCGGCGCTTTAAGGTGGCTCCTGCATAAGCCGACCAAAAGTAGACAAAATTGCAATTTAAGTATGTTGTAGTTGTAAATTTTATCAATCGGTACGCGAAATTTCAGACCCGGTCGCCGGTGAAATAAAATAAAGAAAAAATGTTAAAGTTCTATTTTTGAACACAACAACAACTAACTGAGCTTATATTCCGTCGGGCGATTTTGTACTTATTGTTAGAGGTTTACAAGACGCGAATAGAATTTGCACATTTCTACCTTTCCTACAAATGCATTTCTTTACACGACTCCGCTCTTTGTCACCAAAACTGAGAATGAAATTTAATATAAGAAAAAAAAATTAAGAGCAAAGAAGAAGAAGAAAAGAGCTTCAATGCTCGCTGGAAATAAATCTTAGTTGATTTTCGCTTGGCAAATAATTGTCGGTGGGGCATTTGACCGATGCCGACTATAATCATTACTCGAGTAGCGAAAGGGTTAAAAGGCGGAATCGTGAATAGTCGACTGACGCAAAGTTCTCGAGCAGCAGTCCGCTGACAACTTCTCGCTCGCACTTCTGGGAGTTCAAGGGATCGCGCCCAGCACTCTCTTCCTTGTTCTTAAAAGACTTCCTCCCTGGCTAATGGTCTGCCACTTGTACTTCCGTAACCGGGATGTATATTGCAGTTTCTTCCTCATGGTAACGGTGGAATTTGCGTGCAGGCGCGAGCGGACGTTGAGGGAGATATAAAAATCTGGTCTAGAAGGTCGTAGCACGAAATCTTCGATACTTGAGAAGGCGTAGGATGAGTAGAAAAATGTTTGTGTCATACTTACACAATATACATCTCCACTTAATATTATACGGCAAATAAAATTTACATAATATCGCTCGACAATTAAAGCTACGGCATTTCATATTTTGTAACGCTAAACGTATGGTGTACGAAGGAGAATCCATAATTTCTGTATTGATTCAAGAATAATTTAACTGCCTCGTCTACCCGGTCTCCCTGGCCAAAATTAACTCGGGGATTATTACACGGAATTATTTGACTATAACTTTACCTGAATAAGAGAGGGGCTTCTGCATCTGTGTCTGATTACTGATACACGTTTTCCCCACGACAAATCTTCTCGAGATATGACACGCTCTTCTTCGTGCCACGTCAAAGTAAACCTCACAGACAATGGGGAGAAAAATGACAAATGCGTACGTACGGACGCGCACGGCGACACATGTTGCTGATACGGCAAGGTGGAATTCTTTCTGAAGAGAGAAAGCGGATCGAGGGACGGTAGGCGGCGGCAACCGCGTAAGCGCGAAGATGAAGAAGCAATTATTCTAATGGAGGCTTTGGGAGGATTGTAGCCAAGACAAGTGAGGTAATCCATGAATAATACCTGCGCCCCTTCCTCGAGCGCATTCCTCTTCGCGGGCTCCATCTTCCTCCGTCATCCGTCGCCCTCTCATCGCCCCGACAACGACGCTCGCTTGTTGTCCTCTTCCCACTTGTGCTGATATTATGCTAAACTCCGGTAATCCTTAAATGCCACCTCAGTCTCTGCCATCGCGGATAGAGTCTGAATGTCTTGCATAACCTCGGCGAGCAATCCACCTGCTCCGCTCTCTTCTGGTTCCCCTTCGTTCCTTCGCGTCATCGCCGGGCTCTCACGGACTCACCTGTGCGGAATTGTCCCTGTTAAATCCCTCGATGATAATTAGAAGTACACGTGAAACTTCCCAGGGGGGACTAAATGGATCCGCCAAAGTGACGACGGAGAAATGAAAAAAAGTCCTTGATATAAAAATTACGGTTGACGGTATGTAACATGCGTACACGTTTACAAGGAACTATTAAATCTCACGATGTTCCTATTGTATCATCGTGTCTTGTTACAAAAGACACTCAACATCCCGAGGCGAGAAATACTATAAGCTTGATGGCAACTGTTGGATGTTTTGCTGCCACATAGATGGCAAACCATCAACGTTGATTGGTACCGCAAAGTCGCGGAATTTTTGCGACGCTCTCGAGAAAGGACAGACGGAACACGAGTGAAACTTAAAGGAGGACGAGCGAGCTGGCCTGCGAGCGTTCAATAGTGTGGATTTCTAATAGTTCGATATCTACTTTCCGGACTCGTCACATCTCCACTCTTATATCCCTCTTTTTTTCTATCGCCATCGATTCACAGGAGAGACACGTTCGTACAGAGAACACGCAGAGGGAAAGAGAGCGAAGGAGAATGAACGCACGCTATTCTCCACGTCGCTATTATCGCAAAGATCACGGACTGCAACTGCGGCGCAATTTTTGTGCCCAGGATAAAATCGCAAGTAATCATGGGAAGTGGGGATCATGCCGCGTGAGAGGAATTGAAGGCCAAGTGATGAGAAAAGGAGAAAAGGGTTGGAGGAGGATGGGGAGAGGTTACTGCACGGGTTGCATCGTATCAGAACTCGTGCAACATTGTATCAAGCGGCTGATGATGCACTTAGGAATATTAGTAGAGCCTATAGAACGACGGCGTGTCCTCGCTTGAGCGTTTGACGTTGGCCCTGCGGGCAGTCCATTCATATTCAGCAGGGTTCAATCTGATTTGTTGATCTAGGCGAGGCTGATTCGATGCCATTTCCATGTTTATGTGTATCGATATCCCGCGCGTTTCTTTCGAAAATTGAAATCTCTAAAGTACGCATGTTATAAGAGGGATGGCGAGAGAAGGAAAATACTAATATAACACTATCATCATTACTGAACTTTCTTACAGTGACAACATAATAGAGAATTTCGAATTATTTTAAGTAAACAACCTTCTGTTTCTACCACATACGTTTGCTAAAGGAGCGCATACTTGTACGAAGAAATGCTTATATGTAATTTTGTGTACAACTTTATGAAAAATATTACTTGAAACTGTAAAGAGCTCGATCTCCAAATTCATGACAGTGCACAATTAATGAGGAATAACGATGTCGGTTTAACATATGTTATTACGTAAACAATTGTACTAACGCCAATCGCCATGCACGAATAATTGTATCGTGAAGCGGTAACCGCGGGCATTATCGCGTAATACGAATAGTTGGAATAATCGTGTGACGCACGGAATTAATTCAACGTTATCAATCGGGAATAAAACGGCATTTTACCGGCGAAATTAGACCGTGGCAAAAAGTGGCATTTACATCTTACTCGATATAGTCGCGCGTTAATAGATGAAGCAGTAGAGCCCGCGGCTAATACCGAGTGCTAATCATATTTGAAATCTGACCGGGCTATAAAGTTTCAACGCCTCGACCCTCGTTCGCTCGTCGGCCACTATTCCGCACGCGAGATTCCGAATCTCATTAGAATAATCGCGGTGTTGTTGAATAACGTTCGTTGAAGCAGCTCGCAAATCTGGGACCGGGACATCGCGACGAGGCTTTGTCATTATTATGGCGATACGCCTGGCGACGAGAATTCCATTATACCTTCGAATAATTCGCAATATTCTCTCGTGGAATAATATTCATTAGCATATATTTAATGAGTGCGTTCACATAGAAAGTGGCGCTTAATATAACGCCATTGCAGCATCAAATATTAATATCTCAACCTTAAATTGTTAATGAACGTTTTGGAGAAGGTTTTTTTTTATTCAACATTTTAACATTTTAAGAGCGTCGTGATTGACGTAGGTGTATCGGATTAACACTTCGATCCAAGGGACGTAGAAAAAAAACCACGCGTATATTATATGACAGAGGCTAAAGTAGAAACGGATATAGAACGATATGAAATCTTAATAAGCTTTACGATGCATTTATTATCGAGAAGTTTTAGCTGCCACTTTTCTCCTGAAAATTTGCCGAGATGTTTATGTTCCGGATGACTGATCCAAACGATCAAGTTTTGATCAAATATGACGTCTATATAAAAGGGTCTGATCAGTTTCTTTTATCTTGAGCCAGATACCTTTCGCGAAAGTTACAACGGAGTATTTCTTCGGCGGGACTGTTTCGTTAGCGAGACCTCCCGAGGGAATTGGAAAGTTTCCACTCGTTGAGGATCGAGCCGGCCTTTTCGGGGCCATCGGGGATAGTTCCAGCGCGAAAGTCGGAACGTGCGCGGCAAGTTTCCGTTTTTCTCCGCGAACCCTTGTTCACGCTTCGGTATGCCGGGGCGCGCATTCATTTTGCAGCGCGAAATAGACGGCCGGGAATTTGTGAAATGAAGGAAGCGGTGGGACCTCGACCGAGTCCACTACCTGTTGCTGCTATGTGGATAATAAGTAGCGGAAGTTACTACTACTCGGATTTAATCCACCGGCTGCCACCGATTTCCGTGCCGTAGAATCTGATCGTTCACTCTTTCGCATCTTTCCTGACGTTTTGCGTTTTCCGATCGACGTAATGTTCCGATGAATAATAGATGAATGACCTTTCTACCCGTAGAGGCGTAGATGAATAATCTTTTTATCTGCGACGGGAATTCCAATATTATTTTCGAACTTGTGATACGTGATAATTTTTGTTTGCAAAAAAAAAGATCTCACTGTGACTTGTCGTCGCTGCAGAGCTTTCCAGAATAACTTCTGTGTTTTGTGAACAAACAAAAATAAAATTTGCGTCATAAAAAAATTTCACTTTATCGAGTAACAGCGATACGCGTAATTCGATTGATGGTATGAACAATTTATCACGCTAGATTTAGGAGCTCGTTAAACTCGTAATGGAATTCGACAATGTGTCCGTTTATGCAGATATATTGATCTTGATTTACGAGAATAAAAAATCTCCTTGTACATGTCAAGTTAGAGCGAGTAATAAAATCACGAAGAGTTACGGACGTTTATAATTCTCTTCAAATTAGCTCTTGGAAAAAGTATCCGTAGAAAGTTTGGCCAAATACACCTTTGCATTTAGGTCGATACGGCGCGCATCGAATAGCAATAGACGGGGTTCCGGTCGGTCGATCTCTTCGTCTTCGATCTTGAGTAACGAGTTGCTCGATTGGACTTCGTACTTCTTTCTCGTTTCCGTCAGGATACTCTTAAAGTTCTACCGCGGCGGAAAGTAGCGGTCAACGGGGACTCGTACTCTGCAGGCATACACTCGACGGTACCAATAAGCGGCTATTATTTGTGTTAATCTTCGGACGTTCCGAAACTTTTGACTTGATACTCTGGAGAAGGACGGAATTCTCCCCGACTCCAGCAGGTCTTCGAGAAAAAGGTAGAGGCTGAAACTTTCCTCTCACAATAATATATGTCCCCGTAAAAATTTCATATCGTTCTATGTCTGTTCCTGTTTCAACTACTATCGATTTGACAAACGTAAAGAGGATTCTGCATTATTTTTTGTATTCTTAAAATATGTCTTGAAAGACTTTTATTATTTTGTTCAACAAGTACGCCAATTTGTTTAGATAATCCAAGTGTAACAAATTAGATAATCAATTTTTTATTTGCAAACCCGAGTCGAAATTTTGGCCCTATGTTGAACCTTTAATTCTATTATACAGTAGGACCTAAGACAGAGAATAAAAGAGGTCGGACTGCAAGTACAAAATTTACTCCCGCTTTAAAACTGATAGTGTCGGAAATGTCTACTTTTGCCAATTTAGCATTAAATTAGGTCCTTTTAGGTAGGAGCTAAAGTAAATTTTTAGAAGATTCAAAGGAGGAGTAAAAAAAATATATCATCAAAGTAGGTTATTGCTGGTCTATGTAGGTGTAAATTATCTTCAAAAGTGTCAAAGTAGTACCAAAATTTTGACTCGGAAAAGTAGGTGAAATATTGTTATCTAGAGTAACAACACATGTGTTACAACAATTTTCATTTTAAAATCAATGATTACGTTCTTTTCTTGTCAAAACATTGTATATTTCAAAGAGATCTTTTATGAAGTAGATTCGATCCAAGTTTGTCAGACTATAATTTATACGAGTGTTGACCTGATAGATAATTAGAGATCGATTTTCTTTGATTATACAAAATGGATGATGCCCCGATCGATTTAATATTCTTAGCGGAATTCCGTCTGGCGAAAACTTGCATCTACGATACTCTCTTCGGGATTCCGCAGGCGTATTCCATGAGATTAATATTGACGGCTTCGGGAGCGTGCACTGATACGCACGGTAGAGCAAATTTAATTTCCGTGTCTTGGGGATAAGCAGCGAGAAGACGCGGACGAGCCAGCCTTGCCGGACTTGCGAGGGCTTTCTTTTTCGCATCGGTTACGGTCCGATGCGTATCTTCGGCCGGGAATATAATTAAAACTTTACCGCGGCATCCACAATAATGCCCGCGATATAAATCAACGATCCGAGCGAGTAAATTAGCAGAAAGAAGCGTGCTTCGGCTGCTTTTGTCGGCGAGAGACTCGATTAATCGGTATCGAACGCAATGATAGTTTCTATGGCTGCAAATATGTTTCGTAATATATTTTAGTCTTCTATTTCTAGGTTTCTCCATAGACGTGAGATTCACACGATACGAGAAAGAATTATTCTTAAGAACTTGAATCGAAATAAAAAAAAGTGAGATTTGAATAATGATATTTCCCCGACAATTGAAGATTGATACTTTCTCTCGATGTAACCAATAAATTAATATATTCCGCGAGTATCAAACAGTTGGTAAAGTCATCCGCTCGCAACGACACGATGACTCGTATTTCGGTGGCCGAAATTATTCATAATCAGTCGTGTAAAAGAGCCCACTGCCAGCGAGTCGAGTGCGTGATGCGTATGTACGTACATACGTTTCCGTATGGAGCGGCCAATAAAGTATATAACCGCGTGATATCAGAGAGATTGCTCGAACATAGCCGCGAAACAGAGAGAGTCGAGTGCAAATTGGACGCCGGAAATGCGCGCATCGTTTGTCATGCAAATACCTTCCGCCGTGCTCGCGGAAAAGCGGGATGGTGATTCCGGGGGAAAAAAAGAGGGGGGGATACGCGGGTCGCGGGCTTTTCTAATTTATCCGAAACGCCGGCGCCGCTCTAGCTCTAGCTCTGGTGGCTCTGGCCTCGCTGGTTGGCTTCCAGCAGGGGTAAGAGTAAGAGCAATATCCATTAGCGAACAGTGTATATATGCCGCATGCACGAGTGTCTTGGAGTACAACCAGGGGAGGGAGAAGGAGCACCCGTGTATATCTGTTTGTCTATGTGATAGGAAGCGGATAAGGATCGGCGAGAGAGGACAAAGCGGGAAAACAGTGCGCGAAGGTGGAGATTGTTTATCATGTTTCGGGCGATAAGAACCCGAAGGTATCGATAAACTACGAATCTGTGCGAAATCTGCTGTGATAAAAAAAAGGCGCGTGACTGATAGCGAGATTAATTTCGCAAGGATGATTTCCTCGAGAAAAAAATTTGCTGTAGTACAAATTATTAAAAACTTTAGCATTTTAGCGAATCAAGTGTCAAGGTGATCGACTAGTAGATATTTCTTTAGCGATCATTCAACCAATTCTCGCGCGTGTACCGAGATATTTGTAAGTTCTAGAGATTACATGTTTTTTCACGAGGGGTAAACCGCTGACTAAATCATGTACACCGATGCCCAGTGGGCATTGCTTTATTTTATTATCTTATTTTATCTTTATAATGCCCCAGCAAGGCCTATAAATGCCCATACTAATGTCCAAAAAGTACCCAGTAATGCCTAGTGATGCCCAGTAATCCCGCAAATCTGTACACCACAATTAATTATTGAGTACGTAAATCCCCATACACACATGTACATTTACAGAATTTTAATAATTTAGAATTTTAATTATTACGAGGGCCATTTGAAAAATTCCCGGAACGCAGGGCTTAAAATATGAATACTAGTAAAAGATAATTAATAGTAATATGCAAAATAAACAAGCCCTTTTTACAAAATACTTGATTATACATGTATAGCACGTACTTTTAGTTTATTCGTTTTTAAAAAATCAAGCGGATACGTTCAAAGATTAACAAAAATGAACGACTGTATGGAACGAGTCGGAACGTCGCACGTGTTCATAGATTAAGGGTCGAAACTCTCCATTTGATGTCTGTTGCGCGATTGCCGTTTGTACCTCATTCCGAGAACTTTTCAAATGGCCCCCGTATATATCGTGATGGTACATACGCAATAATTTTATGTAAAATACCAGGCATACGCATAGTAATAATACAAGTTTGGGTTGTATCTTATAACAGCACTTGAGGATATAACACAGTTTGTCTCTAATAGCGTTCTACCTCTGCTATTTACCGAAGTTCTAGGATGTAATATTGCATCTGCCATATTGCCATGCGAGGCAATATATCGTACGTTTATACCTAATGTTACACGTGTCAATACAGCGTTAAATGATTGTTCGCAACTACAATGTCTTCGCTACCTCGCTTTGCGCGCGTTATCAACGGCGAGAGTTTCTCTTTCGCAATTTAAAAGAAATCTCAGGCTACAACTTTCCTTATTGAGGGTGAAAACGTTACGATAGAAATACAATGTAGATTGAAAATGATCGCTATCAATTTCATGTCGCAATGCTATGATAGACATCGTCGGGATCGTCGGGATAAAGCGAAGCACGTTGATTAACGAGTATCGTCCCGTCGTTATCCTCTCGGCACCAACCTTATAAGCGTTAAAGGGCTGAAGAATCTATGGATCGGCGCCCTCCTTGTTAAATGGACGCCTATACAAACTGAATCAACGTCAGCGCTTCTGGCGATCATTTATCACGCTGTTCCTCAAGAACACTCGCTTACTCTCCTCCGGTCCATTTCCTTCTCGGGAAATGCCTAGTACCTGCGTCATGCAGGTTACCAAACAACTTGACGAGACATCAGATATTAGCAAGTGCTAGACGAATATAGCAACACGCGGCGACTAACCGCCAAGATTTGAATATAATCAATTTTTACGCCTGAATTAACATCGAAGGTTTTTTAGAAAACAATTTTTTATAACTAGACTAATCTCTTTGTTATTATGTTGTATTCCAATTTAGTAAATGTTGCCGTAGCCTCGTCTCTGCCCACGGTTCCAAGTTCTGTGCATACTTAACGTATCAATTCCGAGTTCCCAGTCTGATATCTGTCTCGTGTTTAAATGTACGGGTCCGGCTAAAGCGTTGTTTGTACGGCAAATATTGCCCAGCCGAAGTGTAATTCCTCTTTTGCGTGCGGTCTATTCTTCGCGAGTTGTGTAGTGGTTCTCAGGACGTTTTTACGTTATCGATAGAACCGGGAGCCCTTTCTCGTTTAGCTTCCACTATTCTCTCGTGAGTTTTGAAATGACGATCGAAGAGATGAAAGACCGACATCCTTTCTCCGTTTGCTCGTTAGATTGTTGAAAGTTATTAGATTTTTCGATCTAAATCGCGCATTTCTATACACACCAAAACAAATTATTTATGTAAATACGCAAAAACAGATAAACGTTGATTTCCGACTACATTTATTAATATAAATAAAATAATAAATTAATAAAATGGGCAATTTAATCGGGAAATTACCAACAGACGTAATAACGGCCGATATAAGCCAAAAACTAATCAGTGAAGTATAACTCGAAAGAGAGCATAATCTTGTAATATAATAAACTTAAAGTAAGACCCCTAACTAAAACTAAACAACATATGAGAAAACGCCAATGTGGGTCACAAGGCGAGATGTAGATGGTCCAACTTGTAATTATTATATTTTAAAATGTGAATTCATGTACCGTTTCTTTTCACATTTGTCCTGCGCGCCGGTTTCTTTTCCGACATAAGTTTTCTTACGGACGGAGTTATTATCGTCAGCAAATTCACGTATTCAAATCGATAAACGATTTGTATAATTATATTAAAAATTCCACATTTCAGCATTTTTTAAATGCTACATTTAGCATTCAATACTCCCCCCCCCCCTCTTCCCCGTACTGTAAATTATTCTCATTGCGAAAAGTATCACCTCAGCCAGGATAATCTTGTAAGCTGTAATTCCCATCTCTTCCAATTCATTCTCATTACAGGATTCTTATTGCAAACAGAATTACAGAAAGGCGTATATTATAATTTCTTTTTCGCCAACAAAAGTACAAAAAGCGCCCTTAGCTCTATCGAGCCGTTTCCTAATACGGCCGATGGGCTTTTCTGTCGTGCTATCTGCACTTCGAAGGCTTCCGTGACTTTTTAGCCGCATCGTCAGAGAACTCTCCATGCTTCTCTCATGTCGATTCAGCCTCCTTCCACCCGGTGCTCCGGTGGAAAGGGTTGGAAAACTCGTGGTCAGAATCGGGATTCGGGATTCGGCAGAGGTAGAAGAGAAAGAGAGAGAGAGAGAGAAGGAGAAGCGATGCGGAGAGCCGGCGGGAATGCGAATGAATAGTGGAGGTAGGGTGCGACATGAAAGGGGCGGCGGAGCCGAAGCCCCGGGTCCAGAAGCGGAGACAGTAACGCTACTAATATGCAAATCTTATCATCGGATTTATTCGTCAGCCCGGCGACGAGTCTAAAACGCTCGCCGGGCCCCTCCCCCTCCCTCCCCCCCCTTCTTTCGCCTGGCGGCTCTCCCGTTCTGAGATGCCGTTCTTCCGCACGTCCTACATCGTTAATCCGAGTTAATCGTATGAATTAAGTAGATTATATTTCCTTTACCTGCGGAGCGTTTGCGAGAACGCGACGTAATTCGATTTCGCAGGCGTGGAGTTTAAGGTGGTTTGGCAGAGACTCGCCGGCTCACCGATATGCAGCGCTGTTTTAGAAATTTGCTCGGCGCACAGTCCCCCCCCCCATTTCGCTTGTCTAACGGAGAAAAAGAAAACGCGGTGCACCTTTCTTAATTTTTATTACGTAAATATCTACGCGCACTCAGTGGCGATCGTGGCGCAGAGGATTGTGCGCTGGTCTGGTAATCCGAAGACCCGGGTTCAAAACCAAACAAAACATTGTTGGTTTTTCGTTCGATCGCCACATAGAGAAGTGGGTATAGAGAGAGAGAGAGGTGTTATAAGAGGTTTGGGCACGTTCCTTCAAAAACGCCTTGTAACCCTAAGGGGAATCAATAAAATGTATCTATCTATCTATCTACGCGCACTCCGCGTACGTCTGCGACTTTCGCGTCCCGTTTTGCAGTTGCACAATGATTTCGCCCGAGGTCGCTTTAGCCGCAACTTCTTCGGAAGGATCTTGTCGTGAAAGAGGGGGGTAAGGGATGAAGAGAAACGTACGATGGAATTACATGTGATCGTTGGATAGTTTGAAACTGGTTGGCAGTTTACGTCGGAGTGCGTCCTTAACGGACCTCAGCTATCGGTTGAAGGTGCATTACCCTGTTCAAGGACATTATTGATACTTCATTATCCGATATTGGAAATTAATAGCAAGTGGGGAAGGGCAAGTGTTCAACGCTTTCCCTTTAAGTGCTCGTACGTTAATAGCAACGATATAACGAGCTGCCAATTAAAGCCGAGCTGTCCTTACGCCGGGACGTTGGATGAGTCGTTAATCGTCAGTGATCATTACTGCGTAGAACGTAAACAACTTGCTTGAAACATTACTCTGTTTACTAACGCAATCAACGTTGTTTAACATGATAAAAAACTGATAGAAGTAAAAATTGTTTTACAGAATGAAATTGCTCGCGCGAGTTATCTCAACGTTTCTTATGCCATACAAATTGGCATTTGCCAAGAACAACCAGCCGAAAATATTTCCTAAGGTAAAGGATCAAGGACTCTCTTAAATTGTAACAGGACAAAACACAGGTCCCCCGCGTGAGGTTGTAGACTGAATTTTTTATGCACTCGACGTTACACGGTCTCCCCCGATGGCGCAGTAGCGGCAATAATATATCTGAAAGCATCGGACATCAGGCCGGAAGTGATTTCATTCCGATATCGCTAGAAGGTAGAGACATTGCAGGGCGGCAGGGAAAGAAAGAGGGAGAGGCGGGGGAGGGAAACAAAAAAAAAATAGGATAAGATTGAATTGCTCCGCGGAGACGAGTGCGGGGACGGGTGCGAGCGAAAACGAGCGGGAAAGTACGGGAGTACCGGGGAGGAATGAAAGATCGGGTAAGTGCTGCTCCGTCTCCCGCCTTCCTCCTCCGGAAGGCATCTCGCCGCGGATGAATCGCACTTCATGTCGATGAGTAGCCCGTTACATCCCGCTTCCGGGGCTGCCGAACGAGCCCGACGTGAAATGAGCTCGATCTCAAGAGAAGAGAGAGAGATTGGCGGAACCGCCGAGGCGCGAGCCAACTAACGAATCAAGACGTAGGTACGCGCGAGACGGGAGAAAAGATCCGCGCGAGTAAATGCGCAACGGAGGAGTAGCGAGTGCTCCGTCGCGTTATTGCGAGGTGCAAAATCGGCGTCGTCGATTGCGAGAATTTTGAGTAAGTTAATTAGCGCGACACGGAGCGCGTCGCGGATGGCTTTCCCGCCAATTCTCTTCCAATCAGACTCGTTCGCTTCTTATCGCCACTTCTCTATAAATTAATTCTCGATTTAATTTAATTAAATTTTCGGTAGATTTGCCCGTAATAAACAGTCGTTTGTGTTGTTCTATTATATAATAAACGGAAACATACACGCGCGTGTATGCGTGCGTAATATTCTTTCTAATTAATAAAAATTAATTTAATTTGTCCAGCTGAGTAAATATTTTACTTTTTCGCGCTTACCGCACGCACCGTTAATTGTTTTCATACTAATTATTCGTTAGACTGTTAATTACTTGTGCCGCTAACTATTAACACGCGTATAATTACTTATTACACCGGTAATTAGATACCGCTGCAAAATTAATCGTCAATTAAAATTTACATATAGATGTCGCGCCGGTGAATATTGCGCACTTGCGAACTAGAAGCTCTTCATTAAAGTATTCCTAGCATCGTGGCCTCATGATTGATTTCATCAGCACGAAATTCTCATTAACGAATATTAAATTAACAATATGTTGGCTGTTGAACGGCTCGTTGTAGTTAATTAAAAACAATCGCGTCCCACCTATTGTTACTACCGTTTTCCGCGCGACACAATTTGTCGCGACGAAAAAGGCCATGCATCTCGGGCGGTCTCGGCACTACTCTTCAGGCTTCAGGATGTCCTGAGATCATTTACCTGGTGGTGGGCACTTAAGCTTCGACGGACCTCCCTTGGCAGGTCGGCCGTGCACTCTCGCCCGGATAAAACCGCAGCTGGGCTCGCATGGAATTACGATTATTTATGACTCCGTGACCTAAACCGGCAGTTCCCGGTCCATAGCACAATTGCTCGAAGTCAATCTTCTCGTAACCTCGTAATTTGTAAGTCTAACTTTTACAATTTTAGAAGTGAATTGACCTACTTAACGGAGAACGTACTTAACGGCAGTAATATTGAAAGATTCCGAAAGACGGATCGTACGATCAGAAGTTGTGTTCTAATTTTGAATCGCGGCAAGCTATAATATTATTATATATTTACAGTTTTTCGAAATTCACACGCAGCAACTATTGAATTCACGTTCAAAGATGTTTCTTTTTTTTTATACATTTTCAACAACGCACTTGACCGGCTTGGTCGGGACACCCTACGTACTGCGCTCTTGAAATATGTACGTGCACGTAAAGGCGTAGCATAAACGTTGAAACTAGTTCGTGCGCATCCGAACGCGCGGTCGGCGTCTTCGAAAAATGCTGTTCTTCAACTTCAACTTCCCCAGCCGCGGTTTTATTCCACCGCCTCGCCGTGGCACGTGATACGCCCTTCTTGGCCCTCGCAAGGCCACCCGACTCGGGTGCCGCGTCTTCCTCGAAATATACAGGTAACTCGGAAAAGTAACATTTTTCAAAGTTGATGCAACTTGTACTGGCACGAGCGGGCGCGCAGTAGCTACTTCTGTCAATTGCGCATATACGTGATACACATGTGTCATCGGCAAATGTGTGCGCCACTTAACATTCCTAAATCGAGTTTGCGTAGTAAACTTAGGCCCGGTTACACCACATGTCGCTTAACTTTAACCTTAGTTTAATTCATGTTTGTCTCTTCCTAGAGTAACAGTTGGAAAGCGACAAAGAACGAATTAAGCTAAGCTTAAAGTTAAGCGACGTTATTTAGGCCTGGTTTCACCAACGTCGCTCAATTTAAACCATTTTAACCTTAGTTTAATACATGTTTCTGTCTTTCTAGAGTAACAGTTGGAAAGAGACAAAGAGACGAATTAAGCTTAAGGGGATGCTGGAGTGACTCTGCACTTTTGCACCTTCCTAACCTAAAAACTGTCAGTTCGCGGAAACATTTGTGTAATATACAAATGAAATGGCTTACGTGTACAGATCGAAAGCA